>NC_072832.1:22212500-22315000 GCF_027744805.1 Dunckerocampus dactyliophorus | reverse complement strand
ACAATTACGTTTGAGTTAATTTTTATTATTATTAATTATTATGAATGAAATGCACCGTTACATTTAATAATAATAATATGAATTATTATTATTGTTATTATTAATTGGTATTTATTATTCTATAATTTAAAATTAATGTCGAATTTTTTTGTTTTGTTTTCACATTTAATGCAAGATTATTTTCTCTCATGTCAATGAATGAGTTAATAATGAACATTCAGGCATGTACTGGAAGTGTGTGAGGTGACTATGAAAGTGCTGATCCAAATCGGACTTAACACTTCTTTTTGTGTGCGTGTGTGTGTTTTGTAGACAAACATAGACTACCTGATGATGATGATGATGCTGATGATGATGATGGCTGGT
Organism: Dunckerocampus dactyliophorus; assembly: GCF_027744805.1. NCBI lineage: Eukaryota > Metazoa > Chordata > Actinopteri > Syngnathiformes > Syngnathidae > Dunckerocampus > Dunckerocampus dactyliophorus. The sequence goes on along the minus strand of NC_072832.1, from coordinate 22,314,634 downwards.
GATGTTGATGAGGGAGATGGTAGTCGGCAAGGCGCCTTTGAGCAAGGCCCGTCCTCCTCCTGGTCAGTGGAGCTCCAGCAGGTGGGTCATGTGATGTTTGAGCAGGTCCACACGTCTGCCAGGTGGAGGATAGCAGCAGTCAACACTTCCTGGACGTAAACGCGGAGTGAAAGATGTTGAAAAAGTGAGTAGTTAGGATGAGAACACAATTTGTGTGTGTGAGACGAGAAGACAGTGTGAGAGTTTTTGTACCAGCCCCTCTCTCTCTTCACGTGTGTGTGTGTGTATGTGTCACTCTGCCTCTTTGGTTCTTTCCTTCCCTTGCTTGCCCAGGGCCATGTCTCCATAGGAAGTTGTCCCCTCGCCTTGCCGCCTACTATTCACTCTGTGTGTGTGTGTGTGTGTGTGTGTGTTTATGGCGTCTGGCATCTAAAGGAAGTCCAATATTGTATGAAGACACAATGGCTCCAGGTCGCAGCCCAACATTCCCTCCTTGTCACCCTTTTCTTATCTGGGCGCTGGTTCCCACAACCTTGTGATGCTTTTGGTGTGTGTGTGTGTGTGTGTGTGCGTGCATGTGTGTTTGTAATTGAGAAGCTGATGAAGTTTTGTTGCCACCTGAAAGTTCACTGATATCAGCGATCATACAAGTGGCACCATTGTCCTCATGTCAAGAACGTAAATATTCAAGCAACAACTGCCCAGTAGTAGCACGTTAAAAAGCTTTAATTTAATACAGCATTTGAAGAACAGACACTTGACAGAGTATGTATGTAATATGGAGTGTTTTCAAGGGTCACAGTGTGATCAGCAGTCAAACGCAGCTAACGCAGCTAAAACGCTGGACAACATTCGCCCATATGTTCGTGACAGCCAGAATGCTAAGAAAATAATCCGATATACCAATAAGTGAATTCATTGTAGGAGATGACCATCCTTTGTCAGCGGTGGAAGACACCGGGTTCGCCGACTGCTCTCTCATGAGAGCCCACCTATGTGCTACCTGGAAGTCCTTCTAGGGCTCCACCAATGTACTCTCACATCCAAGCCTCCTTAAAGAAGGCGTCTCATCCTCTGTAAATTTCACAAGTGATATATGGTTTCTTGAAAACGTAAGTCAAATTAAGGTGATTTTATGGTTCCTTTTTTCATATACTTTTCCCGATTATACGGAGCCCCTGGCCGATAGCACTCAGAAATAAATTGAAAAATGTATAATTAATCGATGTGATTGGTATCGGCCGATTTCACTCAGTATCGGAATCGGCAGCATAAAGCCCTGATCGGAGCATCTTTGTAGTGAATCACTGCACATTCGTGATTGAGCATTTACGGATCCGCCAATTTGCAGATTTTTGTCCAAAATATACCTACCATCCATTTTATATGCCACCTATCCTCATGATGTTCGCGAGGTATGCTGGTGCCTGTCGCAGCTGACTTTGGGCGAGAGGCAGGGTAGACCCTGGACTGGTCGCCAGCCGTAGACGTAGAAATCTACTACTGCCAGCCAATCGCAGGGCAGTCAAAAATGTATATTTATTTCCATGAAAATAGGTTGTTTTCCCCCAGAAAACACATCTCACTGTTCCTTCAAGTCATTTAGCCTGAATTGGACGGAGAATGTAAGGTTCTTGATAACAGCCCTGAGGTCAATTGATGACTGCGGGACAATCAGTGAGGGTGTTTTATTTAATTTGACCTAACGATAATGATCATCATCAACTTTTATGTCTCCTTTTTTCCAACAGAACTTGTGATAGTGTTGACTGCCTGCTGCTTTCCTCCAGGCTTTCTGCATTTGTGTGTGTGTGTGTGTGTGTGTGTGTGCGATTTAATACATTGGACATGGTGGTTATGCCATGTGACTTTCAAAGAAAAATGGGGAACATAGCTAGGAGCAGTGTTATGTTTTTAACTATTGACAGAAACTTGATTGTGTGGTTGTGAGTTTTTGTGTTATTTCTGATGTGTGTGTGTGTGTGTGTGCGTGTGTGTGTCCGTGAGTTGTTAAAGTTGAAATTAAAATGTAAAAAAAAAAATTATTCAGGTCAAACAAGTTTCAAGTGAGGTGCCAAGGGCCAAAAAAGCCTTGATTCCAACACATGACATGCCCTCTAAAGCTGATCTTTTTAAAAACGACTCAGCTGCTGTCCCAAAGTCACAACCAACACAAAACACAACCTAACAAGACGTTTTGACACACACAATTTACTTCCAAGGTGAAAGTGGTGGTTTCAATTTTCCTACATGCATAAATTGTCCTACATTTGCAACTTTTGTGTTGTGTGTTTGTTGTGTATGAAATGTAGTATTCTTGTTCTACGTGACGTGGAAGTTGTGTAGATTGTCAGTCATCCTGGTCCTGGTAATCCGCAATGGTTGAATCAAGGCAACTGGGCTCTTCTTGTTTGTTGAAGATGTTTCTCATCTTTAGTTCAAAAGGTTTCTTCAGTTAGCAGCTAATGTTAGCACTCCACTCTCAACAGCACAGCCTGGACTTTGAATTTCTTCCATTCAAAGTTGTAATAATGACGTCAATTAATGAAAAATAATTATTGCAAAGCATTAGGCATGGAAATGTAATTTTTTGGCTTGTGGACAAAAGATATAATAATCAAAATCACAGGGGGATGTCAATTGGGATACACTGTGGTCATCTTTGTAATCACACACAGTCAACTCCAGTGTGTGCCTCCTAGCTCACAATAATAAACATTTGTTTCCTGTGCCTGCTGGCTACTTCGTCACCCCAACGAGAATTGATCTGGAATCAAATGTGTTGAAAAACAAAAAAAACTTACTAATCTTCATCTTCTTTCCCATCAAAAAGAACACGTTGGTACTAAAGGTGTCACAACATCTCGTGTCACAAGTGAGATCAAAATGTGACAAGATGCCTCATTCAGAACAAAGATGTCAATTAATCAATTAATTAATCACACAATAAATGAAAATTAACTCCCTAATTTTGTCAGCCTCAATATATTGCCATGTGTGACTGTTTTCCTCATCCCTCGCCTCCAAACAGGCAGGCAGTTGGTTCACTCTGTGCATTGCATTCAGCACCTTGGTGTGTTTGTTCCATAGAACAACGGCATAAACAAAACAAGCTCTTTTGTTAGTCATACAGTCTCTTTGTCTCAGTGGGTGAAAGCAGGGCTGATAGCATACACACAGAGTGCAGAAGAGTGTAATGTAGTACAAAAGTATAAATTATGTTAGTAGATTGCAATTTGTCATATATTTTACATTGTACTTTTCTTAGAAATAAAGTTAAAATCTTGTCAGATCTCGCAGACCCAATCTCGTGTATCGTCCCGTCTCATAAACTGGGTAGCACCCCTCGTTGGTACTCCTGTCTGTTTACTGTGCCTTTTTTACAACAGTAACACGAAAAGCAAAAAGAAGAAATGGGAGTGAGACAAAAAATAATAATAAGCAATTTATTAGCATTAAACTAGCTGTTCGTCAGTTGATCGAAAGTTTAAGACCATAGCTCAAAATAGAAATAAAATGTTGAAAAAGGTACTCAGTAATGAGTAGTTGCAACATTCTTGTTAATCAGTTGAAAAATGGGTTTGGGCATGCTTGATGCCAGTGTTTAGGAGGCTAGTGGGAATGTTGCTCCAGGTGGTGAAGATGGCTTCACGGAGGGCATCCACTGTCTGGAACTGATGTCCATTTTTGTAAACTTCCCTTGCCATCCATCAAAAAATGTTCTCAATTGGATTTAGATCAGGGGAACACACAGGATGGTCCAAAAGAGTGAACTTATTCCTCTGGAAGTCCTTTGTCAGGCGGGCATTGTGAAGTGCTGTGTTGTCCTGTTGAAAAAGCCAGTCATTACCACACAGACGAGGGCCTTCAGTGATGAGGGATGGCCCCTGCAACATCTTCACATAGCCAGCTGCCATTTGACGCCCCTGGACAACCTGAAGCTCCATTGTTCCATTGAAGGAAAAAGCAGCCCAGATCATGATGGCACCCCCTCCACTGTGCCGTGTGGAAAACATCTCAGGTGGGATCAGCAACGTCGAAGTTCCACCACTTGACTTTTTTGTTCGATAACCCTCAGGATGTTTGAAGAAATTTCAAATGATTGTCTTACTACTTACTACACTACAGCAATGGCGCGCTGCGAGAGGCCTTGTTTATCAGCTCAACAATTAAAGACAGAAAGCGTTTTTGTCTTTGCCATCAAGAAATCATGACAGTGTGAAATGCTGACAGAAAATGACATTGAATCCACATTTTTGCCAAGATTTTGGCTTTTAAAGGCTATACTCTTAAACTTTTGATCAGCTGGTGAACAGCACATACCACTTTAATGCTTGTTTGCTCACTCTAATTTTTTTGTGTCTCACTTCCAATATTTTTTTTATTTTGAAGCTCTACTTATAACCTCCTTCAGATCCAACAGTGCAAAATGTAAATTATTACATTTTTTCAACTGGTCTTAAAATTTGGATTAGGAGTGTATATAACAGAAACAAAAAATGCACCACAGCAATATGAAACCAATATGAAACCAATGTTCCATCTGTAGTTCGTGAAGTGACGTCACTTCCTCGTGCTTCCCTAGTCTGCGACTGGATTGTTTTTTTAGTGGTGAAAAATATAAACCTTTATGTATATGAGGACTTGCACACGTACAGGGATGCCCGTGCATGTGTACGTGTGCACACTCGGATTGCATGCATGCTTCCCCACATTGCTCACTGAGTTGGCCGGGGTGTTGTTGTTTTTATTGCGGCGACGGTGATGTCAGCAATATGACTATAATTTTTACAATGATGTGCATTGCAGTTATTGTCATTCTGATCATTATCATAGTTAATCATTTTATTACTGCTATTATGTGTGACTGTTTCAATGCAGTATTGTCATTGTGATCACTATCATAGTTCATCATTTCATGACTGCTATTATGTGTGACTGTTTCAATGCAGTATTGTCATTGTGATCACTATCATAGTTCATCATTTCATGACTGCTATTATGTGTGACTGTTTCAATGCAGTATTATCATTGAGGTTGTAGATATCATTTTGTCCTTTCCGTCAGGGTCTATGTGGTTGCCAGGGACTTTTACTGATGTTGCCCTGTTTGTTTCTGTTCTGTTATTGTTGTCACAATTGTTGTTGCTGCTGTTGTCCTTGTCTTTGTCTTTTTTTGTCCCCCTCTTGTCCCCCCCCCCCTCCCTTTTCTTTTCTCTTCTTCTCTGTCCCCTCCTGCTCCGGTCTGGCTGCTCCAAATTTGCATAATAACAAGCATCAAAGTCAAATAAATTCTGTATAACAGGGGAATTGTATATCACACTTCTCCCTGGCAGACTAAATCTGTTGAGCACTTTGATGGCATTTAGATCTCCAATTCTATCTGCTTTAAAGACTGGTCAGGACAGGGGAAAAAAAGTGTTAAACATATCATTTGAGCACACGTCTAACACATGAAATATGCCACTGAATGTTATTTTTTATGGCAAAAATAGCAAGAAGTGTTGGTGACATGAGCATTTCAACCATAAAGGAAAGAAATCAGAAATAATAAATAAATAATAAATAAACTAAACAATTTAAAAATATATATTTAATGGATCCCGTTAGTACCTAGTGGAGCAAGGAATGAAGAAATCTGTGTGTATGTGTGTGCGTGTGCATGTGCATGTTTGACACCTCTGCTATCACACTAACCAGAGTGATAGCATACTTTTCCATAAAAGATCAGCATGCACATGCAAATATGGCTGTTTTATTTTTAGGAGGTTATCCATTGGTGTTGCAGCACACATCATTGGGGTGAGCTTATCTGGACAGCAGCACCTCCTCTGACACCAACACACACATAAAGAACACGTGCAAAAAAATAAACAACACGAACATACTGTTGTTTTTCAAAATCATTTTTTAACATTTTTGCTTCCCATTAACATAAAAACTTATTGTCAACTCAAAAGTCCAGTTCTTCCCTTTTTGTTCTAATTAAATATATTCATTTTCCGCCTTTATTGAAGCATGGAGTATACAAACAAAACAAGGCACTTTTAAATGCAATACATAGTCAACATACAGTATTATGGATGAGCATCTTACAGCTCATCAGCCCAAAAATAATTCTTCAAGACTTATGAGAAAACAATAAACTACAAGACAAGACAGAGAAAAAATTACAAAAATGAAAAAAAAAGCCATTAAATAAAACATGACAATTATATATGTTTAAAATAATAATACTTAGTGATGCAAGATAATTTTTTTCAAGCTGATGTCGATACCGATGACTTCTGCTTCTGCTACCAATATCGATAACTTTCTATATCTATTCTTTTTAAAATTTACAATTAACTGTAGATTAGTCCTTTAACCAGACAGAGAGCGATAGTGCAGCTGTCAATCAATTACAAATATTTCACCCTGTAAGACGCACTTTTGCAGAAATACAAAATTTTTTGTTATCCCCCAAAAAATTGGTCCTATTTTTCAGTCTCAGAATGCTATTGGGCATCTGTATGTAAGTACACCAGCTCACCCTCAGGTCAAGAAGTCACAACCTCCAGATTTTTGAGACAGCATCATCTCCTCAATTTACTGGACTGGACTTTGCCGGTTGATTGCGAGAACATTTTGAAAAAAATGCATTTTCACATCAGTGCCCTGACCTCCCGGAGAGCGACCAACATGCATGCATTTTGTCCACTGAACACGACCGTACGCCTCGCCGCTGTCCAGGCAGCAACCCACGAGCCCCAGCAAGGAGCCCAGTCCCCAAACCCGGCCAGAGGTACACTAGTACACCAGCTCACCTTGTACGCCAGCTCGCACCCCCACGCTAGCAAAAAGGTTGATCGAGAGAAGGAAGGAGTGACAGCGCGCTGCAGATGTGCTTGTGCAGTTATTGCACAACAACAATTATTGCACATCAATTGTGCCCAAAGTCTGCCTTTGCTACCTCCAAGTTAAGGCACAAATATAACTCCATAGACGTGCACCTCCAAAAAGATCTTTGAGCAGCAACAATGCCACTCGCCAAGGGCTGACTGTTGCAGGGTATTGACCAGCCCCTCTCTCCTCAATCTGCATCGCTCATCCACTACACAGCGCCAACAAGTCAAATACTGTGGTTTGCTCATGAAGCCTACACCACAGTCCCAACCCGTACCAAGAGCCACAAAAGTAGAGGTGTAGGGGTGCCCAAAGTGCGGCTCAGGCCATCTATGGCCCGTAACTCATTTGTCATTGCATCACTGTAGAAACAAAATAACATTTAAAAAACAGCAAAAATGATTTGGACATTTTTCTCCTTCTTTGTACTTTTACCTTTGTTCCTACCCTTTGTTTGTTCAACAAACTTAACCATTTTCATTTACTTATGATTTGTAACCACCTTCAACACTCAGTAAAGCATTTGTGGGAGATGCTTGGGGGAGGAAATTTTATTCACTGTTCTGCACCAGGTGTTGGTGTCCAGGAATGTATGGTGTTGCAAGTTGGAGGCTACTTGCATACCTATTAGTAGGATAATCAGAGTTTACAATTACTGTGTTATTCACAATTGTGACCAATTTAAATGTGTGAATAGGTTACTTCAGTTCAATGTGTAAAAACTTCATATTACAATTCCTTTTATTTATTCCTTATTGCACCCCCTCATTAGCATCCCCTCATACCTTACCATCAAGCAGTATATTCAAGGCAAGCCACACCTGTGGGTGAAAGCTGGAATCTGTGGCATGATGCTTGACTCTGTTGTTTATGTTTGTGATATCTGTTTGTCTTTGATGTCAAATCGTATGACAACAGGGCAGTCACACTTTAATCCTTCGCTTGACCAGGACCTGTGCAGGAGATTCAACCCTGGAACAAAGCCACCAACACCTACATTGATGTTGAAAGGCCTTACATTGTGGGTGCCTACAACAAATACATGGGAGGCGTGGATGTGTTGGATGCGTTTACAGCGAAATACAAGTTCGCCCTGAAATCTTGGCGTTGGTACATGTACATCTTCTGGCACACCATCAACCTTGCTATGGACAACACAGGCTCCTCTACAAGCATCACTGCCAAGCTCTCAAAATTCCAAAGGAGATCCTGAACATGAGAACGTTCCAGGTACAAAATGGAATCCTCTCTCATTCTGGTAAGAATCTATTTCTGCTGTTTGCCATATTTGTGATATCTTTGATGTATTCATTCTTCTCTGTCCAAATGGACACTGGATGCTGTTTCTGGGACGATCACTATAAATAAATCTGTCAGAGTTATTGTTGTTGCAATAAATGACTGTTCATAACAAGATGGTGGCATGGCTCAGGTGGTGGAGTGGTCGTCTCCCAACCTGATGGTTGCAGGTTCGCTCGTCCGTGCTCCCGTGATCATGTTGAAGTGGCCTCGGGCATTATACTGAACCCCCAGTTCCTCCTGATGCTGTGTCATCAGTAGGTAATTGTGCTAGCAGTGTCAAAGTGAAAGACTGTTTAACATGACTGAGAGGTTTTTTTTGTTATACTGTTCTGGGACAAAAGCAAAACGCTGCAAACAAATCCTTAGTTCTATAATGTTCAGACAATGAGTGCAAATACAGGTGATTCTGCTCCCCACTGAGCCCAGCATTGCAATATTCACGTTGCATAATCATTTAAAATTCTTGTATATGGGTAATGTTTGATAGCAAATGCTAACTGGGTGTAATACATGAACTGTGTGCCCTAATGAACGTTACATAGCTAATTTGACTGACACATTATCAGTACTCAGGTTGTTTATGTGTAATTATCTTTATTTTCATATTGAAGTAAATTATGATAGCAACTACTTTGATTACCTGTAAAATTTGAAAATCTGAATGTGAAATACTAATCATTGATATTTACATTAGAATTTCAGAGTTTACTGGTTACATTTTGTATATGTTATATGTTTTATAGAAAGAGGTAGATCATTTTGACTTGTACTTGCATGCTGAGAAAGTGCGTGCACTCCTGATATACATGTATAACGTACATAAGTACGTACTCATATTTTTTAAAAACTTGCTATATTTATAGAAGTAGGTAGATCTTTGGGACTTGGTCATTTTAAAAGTAGCTCGCAGGCTAAAAAAAGTGTGAGCACTCCTGCTATAGGCTAACTGCTGTTCATTTGTTTTCTTGAGTGAGAGTTTTAATTGTGTAAATGTGGATTTAAGTCAAATGCAGTTTAAGGGGAGCTTGAGTTTGTGAAATAAGCACCTTCCTGGAGTTGGAAAAAGTTGAAGTGTGTTGAGGCGGGGAAAAGGGGGGCTGGGAGGGGTTGTACTTGGAGGATTTGTGCACTGCAAAAAATAATTGTCCATTCTATTTGTGTTGTTTTTATTTATTAATAAATGTTGTAGCCTTTTGTGGCAGGGTTTAACTTATTAGTAACTAATTATTAATTTAATTTAAAAATTAAATTAATAATTTAATTTTAATTGTGGTTTTAAAAATAAATTTTAAAACTTGTCTGTGTAAAAAAGAAAAACTAGTTGTGAGAATTTTCGTGTGTGTGTGTGGGAGGCGTGACGGGGGCGCCACAGCTTCAGTCCGCTCAGGGCGTCATTCAAGCCAGAGCCGCCACTGCTACCATCTCTATTGAGTGCTGTATGCTCGCTCACTTCCACCTTTCCGTGCACCCCATAAAGTTGAAGACAAAACAGGCGTAAATAGTGACGTCACACGCCAGTTTTGCCACTTGGCAACAGAAACCGAGCAGGTTATCCAGTTAAATCCTTCTTTAGCAAATTTAGTATGATGATTTAGATCTGAAATGTGCTTTTTGTGACTCTCATACTGAGATTGTTGTTCATCTGTTTTGGAAATGTGAATATACCCGTAAACTGTGGCAAGATGTTTGTAGATTTATTTTAGATCATATCTGCTGTGATTTTGAGCTCCTCCAGCAAAATGTCCTTTTTGGCTTTGTAAAGAATGATGCTCCACCTGACAAAGAATATTTTTTAATTAATCTCATCTTAATTCTTGCAAAATTCTACATCCACAAATGGAAATTTTCCAAAGTGAAACCCCTTTTTAATGTTTTCGTGAAAGAACTGAAGCTGTACTTCAAATCAATATCCTGTGCTAATAACAAGAAAGCGATCAAGACTATAAATCTGTGCTCCCACTTCAATATCCTTCATTCAATTTAATTTTCATTGCTCATGTCCCTGGTGTGGTGTGCTCTGTGCTGCGATACTGCCCTCTCCTGTCCTCCTCGTTGCAGTACACCCTTCACACCATCACGAGGAGCAGATTGGCAACACCTGGAGACAATCATCAGCAGCAGTACTTAAGAAGCAAGCACTCCTTCCGCTGCTGCCAAATCGTTGCCATTCTCTTCTCGACTCAGGCTCTAGTTGTTTCAGCAGTTCCCCACTGTCTGCTACACTTGTTGCATACTTCTTGCTATTGTTTGTTCCCTGCCCGGCTTACTCCAGCAACGTAAGCTACTCGCTATTATTCCTGCTTGACTATTCAGCAGTGTTTTTCTGCTCTACTCTTTTGGTAGCTCCTTTTGTTCCTTACTGCTTTTCCCGTGTGCCTTCTGGATATAAGATTATTTTGTTGGTTTTTGGGTTGTTTTGTGGCAAATTTGGTATGTTTAGTGTGTATGTAAAAAGTTAGGTTGTTCATGTGAGAACAGTAAATGCTTTATTGATACTTTTTTGTTAAATTGTCTATTTTTTAAGGGTAAAAATTCAGTCCTGAATTTGTGGTTATTTATAATAATTAATTCAGGGTGTCTTTATGGAGACGTCTTTTCCAACGACATGAAAATGACTGCTTTTCACCATTCACTTTTCAACCAAATTTGGACCGCAAAGGGACGTCTTCATTGAGACGTCTTTTCAACGACCTGAAACTGACCGCTTTTCACCTTTCACTTTTCAACCAAATGTAAACGTTGTTTCAACGCCTGGACATGATGTCTTTTCAACCAATTTTTGCTGGGTGGGAACTCTCATGTATGTGGTGTAGCTTCTTACCCCCTGCATGGTGAATATGGTTTGGTGCTGGTAGGATGTATTGTTGGACAGTTACAGGCAAAATGACAAAAAGTAACTCATTCGGCCTGAGCAGGTGTTTAAGCACTTTTTAGGTGGTTTGGCCCTGCTCAAAATGTTTATTAGAATCTCAAGCGTTAGACATCTGTTGTGACGTTTGTCAGCCTAATACGATGACCCGAATGAAGTATGCGAATGAGGTCGAAATAATTGAGATCAGACATATATTACGGATGAGATCCTGCAATCGCGAGGATATGAATGGAGACGACTGGGAAGCTGAGGTGCAGATCCCTTCACCATTAAACAAGGGCAAGAATCAACATAAATATGCTGCAAGAATCCTCAGGTTTGGTTGTAAGTATTACCACCGCTTTTATTTTTCTCTGTATACAAAATAGATATTAAATTTTTACATTTATGGTGGGCCCAAAAACATTACTATTCTAACAAAGTCTATGTAGCCCAACAGAAACTTTGTTTGCATTAGCATTTCACTCAAAAAATATTCAAAGTAAATTCCCTGCCTCCTATTCTTTTTCAAAATTTAAGATTTAGCAGGTAATTATTTTGATGACTTGCTACTGCCAAATTTGGCCTGCTTTTAGGCCCCCATTTCCAACCCTGCAGCTGTAATATTCCAACTTGGGTTTTAAATATAAAAAAAAAAACATTTAATGCTCGATGCTAAGCATTGGGCAGCTGATTTTTTACTTGTTAAAAAATGTAAGGGTGGATTCACAAAAACTTGTCTATGAATAAATTTTAAAAAAGTCCATGGGTGTATTGTTTTCTTACCTCTGCAGGAGGTTATGCTTACAATACATATCATATACTCCTGCCCATAACCAGATATTTTGGGGGGGGTGCAAAAATCTTTTGCGATGGAGTGAAGCGACCGAGCGGGGGGAGGTTGTGGGAGTGGGGTATGCCCCCTCCCAGAGCAGGGAGAATTTTGCATTTGGAGCCTGAAAAAACAGTTTTCTGATGCATATTTTGGACAGACATAACAATGTTACTTCCTCCAAATTACAATCTTAAGGGCAAAATGACATCAAACTTGCCCTATTTAGATAAATTAATCCGTTTACTGGCTGACTGAGCATGCCATGGCTTCAGTGATGGATGCTATTTACACAGGCCTACACAATATGAATCACTACAGTGTGTTTCAGCCTTACCTATTACTAATTCAGCATCATCTTTCTTGGATGTGTCGTGGAAAATATGTCCACCACTTCCTCCAGGTTGATAACCTTTTTGCAGTGAATGTGGAGAAGTGCCAGCGAGGTCAGCCACTGTTGCGTCATACTGGCCCTCGTGTAGGTGTTCAGACGCTTCAAGGTACTGGCACTTGGCTCACATTCACACGATGTTACTGGGATGGTACAGGCCAACTGAAGGAGGACCCTGATGTTGGGGAAGTGAACGGGATTGTGTGACGGTCCACAACTTGATGTGGGGGAATGCAGGTGACTAATGCAGGACAGTTGAGCGTAGACTTTGGTCACGGGATAATCATGTCTCATTCCTAACAGTTCTGAGCACTTTCTACAGCAATTTGGATTCCATTTTACAAAACAAAAAGTGTTCCGATTGGTTGTGATGGTATAGTATATTGGTTGACTAACCCTTTCTAATTCCCCTTAAAATTATCTACACATTTTATAATTTGTCTCACAGGTGCACTAATATTCATACAATGAAATACAGTCAAACCTGTCCTAGCGGCCACCTTTATAGAACGGCCACCTGCCTATAGCAGCCACTGAAAAATCCCCCGCAGCAAATTTACATGTTATAGACCCTGTGTATAGCAGTCACCTGCCCAACGCGGCCAGCGGCCACCCATTTTGTCTCCCTTGGTCCCTTTTGTCTCCCGCATATAGCGGCCAAATTACCGACTCAAGTAGAAGCTTCATGCACGAAAAAGTTTCGTTTTTTCAGTCAATGAAGCCGTCGCGTGTAGACTTTAATTACTGAGTCCTAGCTCAGTCACAATCATTCACAAGAACTGTCAGTTGTTCCACATAAAAAAGCCGTCGTCTTTTGAGCTTGCTATTTCCTGGTCAAACATGTAACTTTAAGAGCATTTGCACCAAAACATTACCGCAAAGTAGGCTGGGAACAGGACGTGCTCCCAGCGACGCTACAATTTAAAAAAAAAAAAAAAAAAACATACGTGTTCCGCCCTGCGTAGTTCAGTCATTGTTTCTGTCTGACCTTTTTTGAGTGACGGACGTATCAGACGAACAGTTGTAAGGCAGTCAGTCACACGTGAGAGCTTTGTCACGAAAACGTGGTCAGATCTTTTGTCTGTGAGTAAAATATAGTAAGATTGTATATCGTTCTGCATAGTATTTGCATATACAGTGATGTCTTGTGGTGTTCTCATTAGCTTGTTCTCGCGGTGAAATGTGTTGGCGATGTGTGATGTTTGGTTTGTCCAGCAGAGGTCTACAGAGGTACGTTTTAATTGCAATTATGTCTGTTATGTCACGTTTGATGTATAGCAATTGTACTGTGAATGTTGTTTATTTGTATATGAGAGGAACAGGTGTAGTTTATTGTGCTAATGTGTGATATAATCAAAGCACTTAACTTTTCATATTTGTTTACATCGCACAAAGGATGTCACACTTTGTAATATTTAGTTTGTGTTTATATTTGCAGTCTTACAGTCTATAAAGGGAGGAAAAAGTGTAAAGAAATAAAACTGAGGACAAAAAATGATCTAAAAGGAGCATCAGTCCTCAACCAAACTTCTGGAGCTTCCCTTCCTTCCTGTATGCTGTTATCTATCTGTCTAGCTGCACAGAGCTTAGTTCGTGTTGTGAGGGCAGAATAATACGCTAGCATGCATGCGGCAGTGGGAGCAAAACTGAGTTCGGTGGTACTTAATTGAAGTATTTTAGAATGTACTCACGTTATTTTTGATCAATCCTCATCCACAAATCCATCAAAGTAAACATCTTCTGTGTTGGACACAAAAAAATCAGTCTTCTTTTCCGTTCGCTACTAGTCTGTTAACTTATCAGTGTTATTCAGCTCCGAAGCAAAGAAGGAAACTTCTCCTGTTGCTTCTGCCAACTTTATTTATTGAACGCCGCCACCAGACAGCAGTTCAGAACACACACACATCTCTCAGCATCGTCTCTCCTTCCTGCTTGCCCACAAGGCAAAGGTTAAACAAGCCCCACTACATAGCTGTCCAGGCAATGCCTGTAACAAGTGACACCGTTTATTTCCTGGTGTGTCAATACTGTAATGCCACTTGTTGTGGGGAAGGAGAGACTCACGTTGCCAATGCACTTTAATGGCTTTATTAACAGCGGAGAACACTGCAGGACTTTACATCCACGCCAACATAAACACACTTCCCAACTCTCTCGAAACTCACAGCTAGCACTGAGCATAGCTCTCCTGCTCGGGACGCCCACCGTCAATCCCCGTCACTTCCTGATGAACTAAAGCTGTAATGACACTGCTGTATAAAAAGTAAAATATTAAAACAAGCGTAAGACATTACTGGCACAGCTTTGTTCTGTGGGTCGTGGATATATTCTATCAGTTATTATTAAGCCTCTAGCTTCCTTTTAGTAAGTAAAAACCTTGGCTATGATTGCACTACATTGTCATGTAGACCTACAAAGTACACTTGGAAGAACAAGAGGTGAATAAATGTATTGCAACTGATGTGAAACTGATGAGGGGTAGGATTAAATAAGCTTTGCTTCTTCCTACTCCTTTTTGGACATGCAAAATTGTGAATTGTACTATGTGATGTGCTACTGTTTGACTCATATGCATGTTCAGGATTAAAACCATGAACCATGAATCATGATAATAAGCCTACTGTAGTAGTGCTGTACAACTTTTATCCGCAGTCCGCAGTGCCCTCTACTGGTCAACATTATTATTATTTTTTTAATTCCCCCCCCCCCCCCCCCCTTTTTTTTTCCTCTACTGGTCAACATTCAAACTGGACGCCAACCTGTCTATAGAGGCCACCTGTCTATAGCGGCCACTTTTGCAGACTCCCTCTCGTGTCCGTTATAAACAAGTTTGACTGTATTTTGTAATCCAATTTACAATACAGGACAAGTTAACACATTCAAACTTCTTTTGCATGATGTCCCTGAACACATCTCGTGGCCAACATGGCTGCTGCTGCACAGCTTGCAATACTAAATGAGGCCCAGCAATTAGCATTAGCAAAGTAGCAACAAGTAGAAACAGCATATTGAGAACAACATTGTCACAATGACATAGAATATTACCTGTAACAACAGTTTTACAGAGGACTGACAGGTGAGCGTCGACTTTGGTCACGGGATAATCTACATTGCAAATATATGATTCCAAGTTAGTTCAACAAAGAAACTGCATTAAAGTTTTTAAAACTTCACTCAAAAGTGCAGACTGGCTCTTTCCAATTAGTGAACACTATCAAATGCACATGACATTGTACATGACAAAATATAAACGCACAGTAAACATTAAATCACCAAATATCCCGGACAGTGCAAAAACGTGACTCACCATGTCTCATTCTGAGCACTTCCTGCAGCAATTTGCACATGCCACTATTCACTAGCAACAGGCGCTGTTGCAACACTTCTGCCATAATTTTTTTCACAGCACATCTACACTCCGTTACAATTGCACACCTTGATAGCAGCTTTTTTTTTTTTTTTTAACCAAGCGGGCCTTTGGTCGCCCGCGGGGGGGTTTGTTCGAACCCCCCGAACCCCTCCTAGTTACGGGCCTGTATACTGTACTTGTATTTTTGCACAGCCTGAATGCCCTCACTCAAGCCTTCTTGATTAAAAACATAAAAGTACATGTAGTCAGTATATGAGTTAAGTCTGTGTGTTTTACATTAAATTTGATCTTCTCTATTGAAAACAGCAGTGAATTCCAAGTTATATATATATATATATATATATATATATATATATATATATATATATACAGTATATTACAGTCAAACTTGTCTATAGCGGCCACTAGAGGGAGTCTACAAAAGTGGCCGCTATAGACAGGTGGCCTCTATAGACAGGTTGGCGTCCAGGGAAAAAAAAGGGAAAAAATAATAATAATAATGTTGACCAGTAGAGGGCACTGCGGACTGCGGATAAAAGTTGTACAGCACTACTAGGCTTGTTATTACCATGGTTCATGTTTTTAATTCATCCTGAACATGCATATGAGTCAAACAGTAGCACATCACATAGTACAATTCACAATTTTGCATGTCCAAAAAGGAGTCGGAAGAAGCAAAGCTTATTTAATCCTACCCCTCATCAGTTTCACATCAGTCGCAATACATTTATTCACCTCTTGCTCTTCCAAGTGTACTTTGTAGGTCTACATGACAATGTAGTGCAATCATAGCCAAGGTTTTTACTTACTAAAAGGAAGCTAGAGGCTTAATGATAACTGATAAAATGCATATATGCAGTCAGATATTGACCAAGGGAGACAAAATGGGTGGCCGCTGGCCGCGTTGGACAGGTGACTGCTATACACAGGGTCTATAACATGTAAATTTGCTGCGGGGGATTTTTCAGTGGCTGCTATAGGCAGGTGGCCGTTCTATTAAGGTGGCCCCTAAGACAGGTTTGACTGTATGTGTGTATATATATATATATATATATATATATATATATATATATATATATATATATATATATATATATATACACACACATCACATTTTATTAAAACCACATTCACCCCAGTCGCCCTTTAACAATAACTCTCCAATATCGAATGCACATACCTTTCTTCGCCTACCAAAAGTGCAAATTAATAGTCAGTAGCCTCGTTGAATGGCCGCATTTACACGACCTCGAGGCATCTCCTCACCTTGATACACAAAAACGCTCACATAAATGTTTAGCTTGTCAAAGAAACACATTTTGTTTAATTTACAACTGTTGTTAGGTTATCTGCTCTCCTGACGACAGCCTGCTCAGTGTCTTTGTTTTTTATTTGTTCTTTATTTCTATTTTTTATTTTTATTTTTTATTTATTTTTTAATCAACTTTATTAATGCCTTACAAATTACACTAACAGTGCATCAAACCATGGGCATTAAAAAATAACAGTTGGATAACAAAAACACAAAATAAATCATACAGACATCGAGATTAAAGAAATAAAACAGAAAAGTGATAAATAAATATAAATAAAAATGAAAAAAAAGATAATAATAATAATAAAAGTAAGATACACCAGGTGTTAAGGAACGGAGCGTGCTGCGGGTTGGATCCCAAGATGCGGTAGACGACGTGTGGTTTGGAAAGATGATTATTCCAAAACCAAAATGGAAAAAAGTACAACAGAGGATAGTAACAACTAAAGGTGACCCACATGATATAAAGGATGTAAAACAAAAAAATGGACTTCAATACAGTCATGACTGTAGATAATACTGTACATTAAGTGAAATGTTTCCATCTTATATCACAACTGATCAGGGCCTAAACGAGTGTGGACCGATGAACTCAATCGAAGTTCCTCCCTGATGTTTCCTCGTCAATGCTGCCCTGTGAACATGAGGAAGGTTATAGTTAATAAATACATTTTTGACATGAACTGCACGTATTGTGTATTTAAAATCATATTTTTTTCTAAAATACTGTAGCATTTGCAAGCAGTAATTTATTTAAACAGCCAGTGCAACGTTATCATTCATTTGGAGTTGTGTTTGTCACCCAACAAATGTCCAATACAAGTTGTGGACACACCTGTTTTATTTTTTAAGATAGTCTCCACCACCAGACCACCCAGGAGCATGTTTGAAATGGTCTGCCATAGTACGTGAAATTTCATGGTCTGTACGTGGCTTTGCTGTCCCACCTTTTGACAGCAGCTGCAATTACAAAGAAAATCATATCAACATTTCTTTATTCCTAATTACACAAAATTATCAAATGAACAACAAAAAAAATGTGTACGTTGTCGCATTTCAAATTTCTAGACAGAAAAATCCATTAAAAAAAAAAAAAAACTAAAGTTGTGAAACTCCATATGTACCTGTCACAATAGCGTAAAGTTCTGTCGGTTGGAATGCCCTTTTGGAACCGTGGCCCTTCATATTGAATGAAGACATCAGGGAGTTTGTCATCAGCCTGAAAAATTAGCACAGGAGGTGTCTACACTTACCGGTAATCAGTTAACTTCTTGTGCTATTTAAGAGCTGGGGAGGGACGATGACAGGTGAGGTTTGGAGGATTATGTTTGATGTTCATAAAAAGTGTTTACATCAAGTTGTCATGTCCATATTCATGTTCTCTCTCTCTCTCCATCCCTCTCAGCTACCCAATGTTTTTTTGTTTGTTTTTTTAAAACTGATTTCTGGTGGTGCTAAAACTTAATCAGCACTCCCTTCTCAAGTCCATGCCTTTTTTAAAAATTGCAGTTAACTCTCTCCAAACATCAACTGCAGCTACAGAAACACTTGTGCCCTCTGGTCAGGCTACCTCACGCGAACGGCAAAAATGAATGGTGGGCATTTATGAAGGTGTGGTTGTCAAGCAGAGGTGGAGATATTTGAATTAGGAGCATTGTGAGCTGGCAAATTACTACATAACACATCTTACCATGTCCACTGTCATGTTCACTTTCAGCATCCTCTGTGGATGAATTTGGCAGCCGTCTAGGCCAAGTAAACATGAGTTTAATGACGACATTACCCATGGTGGATTCTGTAATCAAATATCAAATGCAGTGTATGAAGCTTATTTCACACCAATTCAGATGGCCTGACTTTTATTCGAGCTTTGAATTCAAGTCATATATAATTTTACTGTATATTATGCAGAGTGATTATGTGCACCAGGCCTCCTAGTTGACTACTCTTCATTAAAATGTTAATTTAGTTGACAGGGAAATTAACCGCCAGGATCATCCCTCGTTGTGATGAGATTAGAACTGTTCAATTTTACCATCTCTGGATGTTGAGTGTCCTAGAGTGGAAGGTGTAGCACTTTGAGGGCTTGATCGGTGATTGGAAGAGTTGGGATGCTCCCTTCTAGAGCGGGACTGCCCTGGAACACCAACATGGCATGCGTGGGACAGGAAGACAGGAAATTGCTTGAATGATTACGTGAACTGAGGAAAAGCGATGTGAAATCAATTTCCCTCACTTTTCCAAGGCCTGGAAAGGATAATTTTCTAATTCTATGACTTTTCCAGGGTTTTCGTATGTGTAGGATTTCTGTATTAGTGCACTTTGTTTTTACACCCTTCCCAAAAAATAGGTTGCCAACAATGTCTAAGTTGATTATCTTACCATATCTGGAAGATGAGCGTCTGGGAGTTGAGCCCACTGATGATTGAGAACAAGAAGTGGAATATCCTCCATCACTTCCATGACTTGATTGGTGATCGGGGGGAGTTGGAACGCTCCCTTGACCTTGACAACCCTGTAACACCAAGATGTGTGGAACAGGAAGACACGAAAATGCTGTAACTGAGAAAAAGACATGTTTTAAATACATTTCCAGAACTTTCCAGGCACGGAAATACACTTTTTCCAATTCAATGATTTTTCTACGATTTTTGTGGCTGTCATCCAGGTCATTGTATTCTCAGTGCATTCAATTGATCGTAACTGACGTGTCCCACCTAGTCTTTGAGCATGAACTGGACGAGAGTTGTCCTATCTAGTCTGACTGGTGTGTGTCCCAACTAGTCTTTGAGCATGAACCCATGAAGCCTGCTCGGATGAAAGGCAAAACGTCCTCTAAGACATCCCGAACAGTCCACCTGCCTCAAAAAATAGGTTTGGGGACAAGAGTTTCAATAAGTAAATATATAAATCGTTTGCATGTGAGAGTGAATGGTTGTTTGTCTATATGTGCCCTGCGATTGGCTGGTGACGAGTCCAGGGTGTACCCTGCCTCTCGCCCGAAGTCAGCTGGGATCGGCTCCAGCATAGCCGCGACCCTAGTGAGGATAAGCGGCATAGAAGATGGATGGGTAGATCATTTGCAGATATTAAGCAAAAGTGTATCATTAATCATGGATACACCATTATCTGGTTCACTGTGGATTGGGGGCTGTGGGAGAATGGTACTAATCTGATGTCATTACCTGCCGCGTTCCGAAGTCATTTTATTTAAGAACCAAAAAAGTGCAACATCCCCCATTACATACATTGCTACATTGGAACCATTAGATAAGTGGTCTTATTGATTTTGTTACTATAATGGTAGAGGAAGTGTTCATGATGGAGGAAGGTAGGTCACAGTTAAGCAGGAAGAAGTATTGTGGTGCACCAAAACCAAAATGGGTTATATGCGGTCCGAAAAATATTAGTTTGGTCCAGAGCGTACGGACTCAACACAGCCCAAATTCCAATTTCTATTTTTGGGCTAAATTTAGACCAACTCAGACGTGCTAAACTCAACCCATTTTTCAACGTCTATGTTAGGGCTAAATTTGGACCAAACCAGACGGACGAAACGCAGGCCATTTTTCAACGTCTATTTTTGGGCTAAATTTTGACCAACTCAGACGTGCTAAACTCAACCCAATTTTCACCGTCTATTTTTGGGCTAAATTTGGACCAAATCAGACGGACTAAACGCAGACCAATTTTCAACGTCTATTTTTGGGCTAAATTTTGACCAACTCAGACGTGCTAAACTCAACCCAATTTTCACCGTCTATTTTTGGGCTAAATTTGGACCAAATCAGACGGACTAAACGCAGACCAATTTTCAACATCTATTTTTGGGCTAAATTTTGACCAACTCAGATGTGCTAAACTCAACCCAATTTTCACCATCTATTGTTGGGCTAAATTTGGACCAACTCAGATGGACTAAACGCAGCCCAATTTTCAACGTCTATTTTTAGGCTAATTAAGGCAATGACTGACCGACCAGCTTTAGTCCAAAAAAGAACATCCAAATGACGTCTGGTTAAGCAATTTATATCTACTCACTTGTTTTTTTCTTAGCTGCTGAGGGATCTTCTTCTGACAGAATTTGTCCTAAAATTGTCCTAAAAAGTTGCCTACTTCTTGCAAATTAAACAATTATACAGTACTGGTAAAAGGTATTTTAAGTTGAGAAAATTTACCATCAACAAAATCATATGTCCTGTTCTTTACATGTCTCTTCCTGATTTCTTCTGGCACGATGGTGGAACCCTCATGGTCAGTTTGGGCTGATGAAGTGTAGTTATAGTCTTCACAATCTTTCTCATTGTCTAGAAAAGTCATGCCCAAAGTTAAGATGCACCAAATGTTAAAACAACCTCTGACTCAGAATTGTCTGTTTTCCAGCAGTATATTTATGCTTCATAAAAAATATTTAATGACATACCCGATATTGTCTTTATTTTCACAAGTGGGAACGTGTTCCAGTCATCCCTGGGTCCATCTTTTTTTTATGGGCTGAATGCACCCCTTTCTTTGGCCATCGCACAACATTTCCTTCTTCCTCTATACAGTTTTTTGGGATGACACCTTCAAACTGTTTGTCACCCTCAAGCCAAACAGCCTTTGCATAAACCATTGTCTGTAACATAGGCAAGGAGTACAGCAAGAGTAGAAACACCAGCAGTGTTTTAATATGTTATTTGGGAATAGTTCTGAGATTCGCTCGATTTCATGCAATAAAGGGAAGACGGCATATCCTCCATTGTGTGGTAGACGTACAGCTTTCCTTTTCAAGTCTTGGCTTTGTAATAGCTGTGGATATTGCCAACAAAAGCAATGTTCAGGAGTTTTGACTGGCAAGGCCTCTCAAAGAGGTTGGAGGTTCGACGATCTGGAATCACATTGCAAACCAATGTGCCATCAGCTCTTTTCTCTGTTAAATGCAACACTGCATTCGTGGCCTTTGCTTCAGTTTCTTACTTTTTTATGAACACTCTTTTTCTACCATACGCTTTGCCACTTGCACCAATGTGTTATGGCTGGTCTTCACAAGCTTTTTGATTGTTTGAAGATGGTTCTCAAAGGGGAAAGCAGATATGTCATTCAATGAGCGATCAAAGTTTGCAACATCTTCATGGAGGTGTTTTAGAGCATGCACATTGTAGACAGTGATTTGTCTCCATACACCTCAGCACTGTTGACCACAAAATGGTTGAGGAGCTCAGCTGCATAAGGCAGAAGCTGGTTTCTTCTATCACAGAGGAGGTTCGACATTCCAACTGTAAGGCTGGTGGTACAAATTTGGGTCCACAATTCCACGAAGCACCACAGGTCCAGTGTACAGCAAAAATTGTCGAAACTCAGTGGCTTTCCATCTGTCCAAGTCATGAAGGGATCTAGGCCTCCTGGCTACATCACTAATCATTGTATTCCTCAATCCAACAATTCTATTGGAAAGATCGGCTCTCTGTCTTGGAGGGAGTCTACGGGGGTTGGAGGTCTGACACAAGTAATATAGGATGCGCCTCACTACTCCCAGGCAAACTAGGTGCATATAATCAAGGACAAATGAGCTGACACATGGAATACCTGCTCTGATCAGTGGTGTCTCCCCATTCTGATGTTTTCCTTTGTAGGCCATCTGGCTGAACTTTTCATCTGTCCTTCGTGGGAATTTATCTTTACTGTTGAACACTACTTTCCCTGACCAGTCACCTCCCTCTTCACACCTTTCACAGCTCGAATATCCAGTGTGGTAGATAATTTTTTTGAGGAAAGCCCTTGCTGGAGCATCACATATAAAGGCATATGCACATGTATAAATCCTCCATTGTGCTCTACTCAATTTTCCTTGAGCCTTATAATCTCATCTACTAAATCTTTGATGTAGTCTTCCAGTGGTTCTGCTTTTGGCATGCCACTGAATAGACCGATTACAAAAGACTCAAATCCAGCCACCTTTGCCAACATGGGCCAGAATTGAACACCACTAGATCCGAATACTGGTACACCATCAACATTAATAATGACATTGACACTGTCTTCTGTGGAAGCTGGGCATTGTAAAAGTGTGCAGCGTATTCCACTTTCTAGGCCATAATAAAGGTACTCTCCATCACATATTGCCTGACATTCAACTACTTTTGGAGTGGAGAGAAGTGTCCGGGAGTCCATCTTTTGATGATGATGCTGGTCTTTTCATGTATTCAAAGAAAACTAACAGTGTTTTTTTTCTTCTGCTCCAGGATCTGATCAACCTCACCAACTCACAGTCCCACAGGAGTCAGACAGGAGTCATGGGAGTTTTGTGCAGCCTGCAATCCAGCAGAAGGTGCTATACCTTCTGCTGGATTGCAGTGACTAAATCTAACAGTTATTGCTTCAAAACGCGTTTCAGACCGAGTGCATTCATGAACATAGGCAAGAACTGCCCAACAATGAACCACATATGCACCAAACCACCAAAAAAGTGCTCAACACTCGCTCAGCCCGAATGAGTTTTTCTCATTTTGCCTGCAACTGTCCACCAATACAGCAGCACCGAGTGGCATTCACTATACAGGGAGTAATAAGCTACATTTAAATGGGATTTGAGCGTATAGCACCTTCTGCTGCCTTGCTGTGAATAAATCTAACAGTTATTGCTTTAAAACGCGTTTCAGACCGAGTGCATTTATGAACATAGGCCAAACCTGCCCAACAATGAACCACATATGCACCAAACCACCAAAAAAGTGCTCAAGCCGAATGAATTACTTTTTCTCATTTTGCCTGTGACTGTCCAACAATACTTCGGAGCAGCACCAAATCACATTCACTATGCAGGGGGTAATAAGCAACATCACATGAGATTTGAGCCTATAGCACCTCTGCTGGCTTGCAGTGACTAACTCTAACAGGTATTGCTGAAAAACTCCTTTCAGACAGAGTAGAGTGCATTTATGAACAGATGCCAAAACTGCCCAACAATGAACCACATATGCACCAAACCACCAAAAAAGTGCTCAACAACCGCTGAGCCCGAATGAGTTTTTCTCATTTTGCCTGTGACTGTCCAACAATACTTCGGAGCAGCACTCAATCACATTCACTATGCAGGGCATAATAAACTACATTACAGGGATTTGAGCCTATAGCACCTTCTGTTGGCTTACAGTGACTAAATCTAACAGGTATTGCTACAAAACGCGTTTCAGACCGAGTGCATTCATGAACATGGGCCAAACCTGCCCAACAATGAACCACATATGCACCAAACCACCAAAAAAGTGCTCTACACCTGCTCAGGCCGAATGAGTTACTTTTTTTCATTTTTGCCTGTGACTTTCCAACAATACAACCGAGCAGCACAAAGTCATATTCACTATGCAGGGGTAATAAGCTACATTACATGGGATTTGAGCCTATAGCAACTTCTGCTGGATTGCATTGATTAAATCGAATAGGTATTGCTTCAAAACGCGTTTCAGACCAAGTGCATTTATAAACAGAGGCCAAAAATGCCCAACAATGAACCCACATATGCACCAAACCACCAAAAAAGTGCTCAACACCCGCTCAACCCAAACCTTTAAAATTCATACTTTTTTGTGTGCATTGTTTTAAATACTGACCAATAAATTGTGCTCATATTTGTTTCTGGGTGTTATTGTACTTTACACTAGTCGACTACTCTTAATTAAAATGTTCATTTAGTTGACAGGGCAATTAGCCGCCAGGAACATCCCTCGTTGTGATGAGATTAGAACTGTTCAATTTTACCATGTCCGGATGTTGAGTGTCCTAGATTGGAAGGTGTAGCACTTTGATGGCTCGATCGGTGATACGAAGAGTTGGGATGCTCCCTTCTAGAGCGGGACTGCCCTGGAACACCAACATGGCATGCATGGGACACGAAGACAGGAAAATGCTTTGAATGATTACATGAACTGAGGAAACGCTATGTGAAATCAATTTCCCTCACTTTTCCAAGCCCTGGAAATGACAGTTTTCTAATTCTATGTTCCAGGGTTTTCGTATGTGTAGGCTTTGTATATTAGTGCACTTTGTTTCTACACCCTTGCCAAAAAATAGGTTGCCAACAATGCCTAAGTTGATGTTACCATATCTGGAAGATGAACGCCTGGGAGTTGAGCCCAATGATGATTGAGAAGAAGAAGTGGAAGATCCTCCATCACTTCCATGACTTGATTGGTGATCATTTTTGAAGATAATTGGAGGCCATCTTTTGACGATGATGCTGGTCTTTTCATGTATTCAAAGACAACCCACCTTAGTGTTTCTTTTCTTCTGCTCCAGGCTCTGATCAACCTCACCGTCTCACAGTTCCACTCACCACTTGCTTCTCTCGAGGAATCAAAATCCTATGACAGGAGACCATATGCACCAAACCACCAAAAAAGTGCTCAACACCCGCTCAGCCCGAATGAGTTACTTTTTCTCATTTTGCCTGTAACTGTCCACCAATACAGCAGCACCAATTCGCATTCACTATGCAGGGAGTAATAAGCTACATTTACATGGGGTTTGAGCCTATAGCAACTTCTGCTGGATTGCAGTGACTAAATCTAACAGTTATTGCTTTAACACGCGTTTCAGACCGAGTGAATTTCTGAACATAGGCCAAACCTGCCCAACAATGAACCACATATGCACCAAACCACCAAAAAAGTGTTCTACACCTGCTCAGGCCGATGAGTTACTTTTTCTCATTTTGCCTGTGACTGTCCAATAATAATTCGGAGCAGCACTAAATCACATTCACTATGCAGGGGGTAATAAGGTACATTACATGGGATTTGAGCCTATAGCAACTTCTGCTGGATTGCAGTGACTAAATCTAACAGTTATTGCTTAAAAACGCGTTTCAGACAGAATCGAGAGCATTTATGAACATCGTCCAAAAACTGCCCAACAATGAACCACATATGCACCAAACCACCAAAAAAGTGCTCTACACCTGCTCAGGCCAAATGAGTTACTTTTTCTCATTTTGCCTGTGACTTTCCAACAATACAGCCGAGCAGCACAAAATCACATTCACTATGCAGGGGTAAGAAGCATGTAATCAAATTACATGGGATTTGAGCCTATAGCAACTTCTGCTGGATTTCAGTGACTAAATCTAACAGTTATTGCTTAAAAACGCGTTTCAAACCGAGTGCATTCATGAACATTGGCCAAACCTGCCAAACAATGAACCACATATGCACCAAACCACCAAAAAAGTGCTCAACACTCGCTCAGCCCGAATGAGTTTTTCTCATTTTGCCTGTAACTGTCCACCAATACAGCAGCACCAATTCGCATTCACTATGCAGGGAGTAATAAGCTACATTTACATGGGATTTGAGCCTATAGCACCTTCTGCTGGCTTGCTGTGACTAAATCTAACAGTTATTGCTTAAAAACGCGTTTCAGACCGAGTGCATTTATAAACATAGTCCAAAAACTGCCCAACAATGAACCACATATGCACCAAACCACCAAAAAAGTGTTCTACACCTGCTCAGGCCGATGAGTTACTTTTTATCATTTTGCCTGTGACTGTCCAATAATAATTCGGAGCAGCACTAAATCACATTCACTATGCAGGGGGTAATAAGGTACATTACATGGGATTTGAGCCTATAGCAACTTCTGATGGATTGCATTGATTAAATCGAATAGGTATTGCTTCAAAACGCGTTTCAGACCGAGTGCATGGTACCTACCAGGTGGAAGGAACAGATGTACTACACGAGTCCATCATTTTAATGAGAGGGGGACAACCCCCTTCCAGATGGTGTAATTGCAATTTGTTTTGGTTTTTGTTGTGGTTTGTTGTTTGTTTTGTTGTTTGGTTTTTGTTGCTCGGCCGCTCCAATAAACAATAAACATCATATAAAGTCAAATAAAAACTACGTAACAGGAGAAGAGTATCTTACACTTTTCCCTGGCAGAGCAAATCTGTTTTGTACGTAGGAGCATCCAGATCAACAGTGCTATTTGCCCCAGTGGCTGGACAGGAAAGGGAAAAAAATAAAAAAGCTGATGCAGCTAACAAGCTGTATTAGTTTTATATATATATGGCTTGTATATAATATCAATCTTAAATATGTTCGATATTTAAATCAATCGCTGGAGCTCAAAGACTAAATACACTGCTCAAAAAAATTAGAGGAACACTTCGAAAACACATCAGATCTAAAAATGATCTTGAATATCTTTCCTGATAATAAGTGGGTGATGTATTAGTAACAAAATGATGCCACATAATTTGATAGAAATGAAAATGATCACCCTATAGAGGGGGGAAATCAAAGACACCCCAAAAATGAAAGTGAAAAAAAGCACACTGGTCCATTTTGCTAAAATGTCATTTTAGCAACTCAAAATGATTCTCAGTAGTTTGTGTGGCCCCCACGTGCTTGTACGCATGCCTGACAACGTCGGGGCATGCTCCTAATGAGACTACGGATGGTGTCCGTAGTGTCCTGCTACTTGCTTGCTCAAAGACACCCCAAAAATGAAAGTGAAAAAATGATGCAGCAGACTGGTCCATTTAGCTAAAATGTCATTGTAGCAACTCAAAATGATTCTCAGTAGTTTGTGTGGCCCCCACGTGCTTGTACCCCACGTGCTTGTACCCCAAAAAGTGATGCCCTGGTCCAGATCTGGACCAGGGCATCACTGCAGTACCTGGATGCATGGAGGAGATTCCAGGAGACAGGTAGTTACTCCAGGAGAGCTGGACAAGGTCCTTCAACCCTCAGCAGGATCGGTATCGGCTCCTTTGTACAAGAGGAACAGGATGAGCACTGCCAGAGCCCTACAAAATGACCTCCAGCAGGCCACTGGTGTGAATGTTTCTGACCATTCTCAACAATCAGAAACAGGCTCCATGAGGGTGGCCTGAGGGCCCGACGTCCTGTAGTGGGCCCTGTGCTCACTGCCCAGCACCGTAGAGCTCGATTGGCATTTGCCATAGACCACCAGAATTGGCAGCTACACCACTGGTGCCCTGTGCTCTTCCCTGATGAGAGCAAGTTCAACCTGAGCACATGCGACAGACGTGAAAGGGTCTGGAGATGCCGTGGAGAACGTTATGCTGCCTGCAACATCATTCAGCATGACCGCTTTGGTGGTGGGTCAGTGATGGTCTGGGGAGGCATATCCCTGGAAGGAGGCACAGACCTCTACAGGTTAGATAACGGCACCCTGACTGCTATTAGGTATCGGGATGAAATCCTTGGACCCATTGTCAGAACTTACGCTGGTGCAGTGGGACCTGGGTTCCCCCTGGTCCACGAAATGCCCGACCTCATGTGGCTAGTGTATGCAGGTAGTTCCTGGAGGATGAAGGAATTGATACCATTGACTGGCCCCCACGTTCACCTGACCTAAACCCAATAGAACACCTCTGGGACATTATGTTTAGGTCCATCCTGCGCTGCCAGGTTGCTCCTCAGACTGTCCAGGAGCTCATGGATGCCCTGGTCCAGATCTGGGAGGAGATCCCCCAGGACACCATCCGTAGTCTCATCAGGAAGATGCCCAGACGTTGTCAGGCATGCGTACAAGCACGTGGGGGCCACACAAACTACTGAGAATCATTTTGAGTTGCTACAATGACATTTTAGCTAAATGGACCAGTCTGCTGCATCATTTTTTCACTTTCATTTTTGGGGTGTCTTTGATTTCCCCCCTCTATGATCATTTTCATTTCTATCATTTTCTTACTAATACATCACTCACTTATTATCAGGAAAGATATTCAAGATCATTTTTCCCCCAGCTTAGATCTGATGTGTTTTTGAAGTGTTCCTCTAATTTTTTTGAGCAGTATATAAAGAAGTGGTATGATTAAAGGTCAAAGTAACCAGCTTTACCTGAATGCAACACGGCGCCATCATAAACTAACTACGCAGTTGTTAAACGAGGAGGACAAGCAGGCGCACGAGGGTCAGACGGATCCCGATTTGACTTTCCTGTCATTAAGGTCAGTTTTCTCACACAATAAATTATGATGCTGACGAAGTAAGAATGTACACGGGTTTGTGTAGCAGTATCAGAGGTTGAAAGTAGTGAAATAGTATATATATTAATTAATATTAATATATGATATATACAAGTGCTGCTACTTCGATGAAATGTTCAAGTCAAATTACTGATTATTTCTTCTGCTAGTTTTAAGAAAAGGGGTCATTTAGAATGTAGTAAAAGTAAAAGTTATTCGTAAAAGTTAAAGTTATTAGGGTTGTGTGTGTGTGTGGGGGGGGGGGGGGTTGGTGATTTACATTTTAAACTGGTTGATTTGAATGAAAGGAAACACTTTGCGCAAGCGGAGAGATACATAAAACACAAAACATATTTTATCATCCTTAACGAAAGTCATTTAGAACAGCTCTCAATAATTATATAATTTAATATATAATATTAAATAATATTAATAATGATATTAAATATTAAATATAATATATAATAATTATATTATTTTTTTATTTTAATATTCTCACACTCGACCGGCAAAGTCCCAAAGATGGACCAGTAGCTAGCGATTGAGGGGTTGGTCAGTTATTATTAACCAACAATGGGCCGCAAGCGCCCCCTAGAGGGCCACCAAAAAATACCCGTTTTGCATTTATTGGCCACTTGTATGTTTCGCTGCTTTCTGCGTACGCATTTGGACTTTTAGTTTCAAGTTGCCGGGCAATCTTGCATGTCGGTTAAGTGACTGTCAGGGTTTTTTTTTTTATTGGCCCACTGCACATTGTAGAAATAAAATTAAATAAGGCGTCGGCTTATTAAACTGTAAGTACGCGAGACGCAGTTTCTAGTTAAATGCAAAAATAACCAATTCGGTGTTCATATTTGAATGGGCCTCGTGCCCTGCAGTGAAAAATGTTAAGATATGTCTATGTTAAGACACTGAATATTCAGAATGTATAAAATGATGAACTTTCTTAGATACTGTAGCTCAGACACTCTTCAAGGGAGCTTGGCTGGTTTGGGAGACATCATGCCTCAACATGGACAGGGTAGCTAGCTATCAATAAATCAATTTTAATTGATAAATAACAACGAACTCAGTCATTTTGACATGTGCATTCGTGTTTGTTGCGCAGAAACGCAGATGGGTGATTCTCCTGAAAGCGCTACCAGGCGTTTGTTTTCTTTTTCAATATTCAGAGAATAACCAAAGAGACACTGATTCAAAATCAGAAATATTCTGATTGATTATGATTTTTATTTCAGTGCATTTTTTTGCTATAAGAGACACTTTTATTTTCATTGAGATGTTTTTGTCTTTTTTGTTTGTTTATTTTATTATGTTGTTTGTTTAATTGATGTTATTTTATTCATTACATTCTTCAGAAATTAAAATTCATTGCTTTTGATACGGCGTCCTCGCATTATTATGCAATTCATGAAAAATTGGCGTCAAAAAAACGCAGCAATAATTCATAGGACAATTATTGTCCAGCAAAATCTGTTTTTATGACAGGCCTCGGTAACACAAACCTGGTTCCAGGCAATCTTGATCATCTGAGTGCCGCCCCCCCAGCTGCATGCTTTGCCCGATTTTTTTATGGTAAATGTCACAAATCTACAAATGTCTTAGTGTAAATTAGATTTTTAGTCGTAACATCTTTTTCATTTCCCCTTCTAGATGCTGTCAACATGCGTGTATCCAAGGTGGCAGAGCACCATTAAAGGTAGGGCATGGGGCCAAGCGCTCAGAGGTTTGATGTCTGCTCTTCCGATCATTGTGAAGTAGAATTCACCAAGCGATAGAATATATTGGGTACATATTCACCAATATCGATAAATTGGTGAAATGTCATAATCGGCCCGCCTATAAATTGGTTGGGCTCTGAAGTACACCAAAGGTCACAGATGCCAGAGGTACAGTATGAAGGATATAAGTGTGACGTGTTTCCACTGAGGGTCACATCCAGAAATGTTCTTTTAAACTCTGGTTTAGCGTAAATCAGGGGTTTTGCGAGTGTGAGGGACGCCTACCAGTGTGAGTGTGAGGGACCTGTGCTGTGGCGCAGCCCAGAGATGGAGAGGCATTGGAAAACTTGCAGTGAGCAGAACTCTTGATGTTGCATTTGAAAACTGTAGTTACGGTGGAAGCCCACAAGATGGCGGCACATCCTGGGAAACAAGTTGATGAGAATATCTCTGAAGTTTGGTGAAATATTGCAACGTCTTGGAGGGCTGTTAGTCTTTTTTATGTAATATTAACCTCTGGTGTAAGTTTTTTCTCAGAACTCGCTCTTCATTGCAATAAACAGCTGAGTTGGTAATAGTTGATAAGGGGAATAAAATTGTTCCAATACAAATTCATGTTTCTATTTTGTGGATGAGGTTAATATGTCTGTCACTTTAGGATGCACATTTTAATAAGCATACTTTGAACAATACTTTGTAGTCATTGAAACCTTGTGTGAGCCTAAGTATTGAATATCATCAGTAATCATTGGGCCGCACGGTGGTCTAGTGGTTAGCATGTTGGAGATCGGGAAGACCTGGGTTCGATTCTTGGGCATTTCTGTGTGGAGTTTGCATGTTCTCCCACATTCCAAAAACATGCATGTTAGGTTAACTGGCGACTGTAAATTGTCCATAGGTATGAATGTGAGTGTGAATGGTTGTTTTGTTGAATGGTTGTTTGGCTGGCGACCAGTCCAGGGTGTACCCCGCCTCTTGCCCGAAGTCAGCTGGGATAGGCTCCAGCATACCCCTTAAAGAGGAGAAGCGGCATAGGAAATGGATGGATGGACGGTAATCATTGATGATATTGACTAGCACTAGAAGTCCCAGCATTTTTCTGTCTACCTAGAAGACAGGGTGCCATCACTGCGTGACTGCTGGTCGCATTTCCAAAACATCATGCATCACCTGCGCTTTGATGACAGAGACAAGTTTGCTGCAATTTCAAACATATGGGCATTGTTTGTCACCAACTACATCCTACATCCCTGGTCAACACATCACCACAGACGAAAAACTTTTCCCGTCCAAGACTCGCTGTTGTTTCCTACAGTACATTGCATCTAAACCAGACGAGTTTGGGATCAAGTTTTGGGTGGCGTGTGACTTGAAAACCAAATACGTCTGCCACATCCTCCCATATCTTGGCAAGGACCACACTCTGCCTCGTGGGGAGAGAGTGTCTGAGAGTGTAGTCATGAGGCTGATGGAACCATTCTTGGACAAGGGCAGAAATACCACGGACAATTTCTTTACATCACTGTCACTTGCAAAACGAATACTTAGCCGGAATACAACCATCCTCGGCACAGTCAACAAGATTCGCCAAGAAATTCCACTGTCAACTCGACAGATGCACCGCGATGAATTTACCACCCAAGTATTTTCAACCACTAGTGCCACACTGACGGTGTATCCGCCCAAGCGGAAGAAGACTGTACATGTCTCAGCAGCATGCACCAGATTCAGACACAGGATACCACCAAAAAGAAGCCAAACACCATCACGCTCTACAACACAACAAAGTGCGGCGTCGATGTCATGGACCAGATGGTGCACCGTCCGCGCAGGAACACGGCGCTGGCCAGTAGCAGTGTTCTATAACGATAGATATTGCAGCACTGAATGCTCTATCAATTATGCACCGGGAGGCAGGAGAGACGGGTGGATTTCCTGTTGGAACTTGCAAAAGAGTTGGCTCACTCCCACGTGGGTATGAAAAAGGCCCAAAAGGAGCAATTATTTCGGCAACAACCCTCCACACCACAACTAGGAAAAAGAGCCAAGTGTCTCAGGCTAAAATCAAATGCAAGGACACTCGTGCAACTGTGCGCTGTGTTGACTGCTACCGATATACTGTACATGTGGGAAATGCCGAAACGAGCAATGGCAGTGCCAGGATTGTGAGTGACTGCTCAAATGTATTTCAGTCATAATGCATGGTTTTTCATTCTTTGTAAATATGCTTTTTTCTTTGTAAATATATATATATATATATTTTTTTACTATTTTTGGCACACAAAAAACAATGACTTCTGCAACAACCCTCCACACCAAAACTGGGAAAGCAGTTGCTTTTTCATTCTTTGTAAATATGTTTTGTTTTGTATTTTTTTTTAACAATAAATGTCAGCGTGTTGATCCCTTCATTCCTGTTGATCCTTTGTTGATCCTGTTGATCCACTGCATACAAATCCAAGTGGCTCCTGCCGTGTGCCACTAACAGCCACATTAGAA
This sequence comes from Dunckerocampus dactyliophorus, assembly GCF_027744805.1. Taxonomy (NCBI): domain Eukaryota; kingdom Metazoa; phylum Chordata; class Actinopteri; order Syngnathiformes; family Syngnathidae; genus Dunckerocampus; species Dunckerocampus dactyliophorus. The sequence continues at coordinate 22,281,492 of NC_072832.1, read as the reverse complement.
ATATGATATTGTAAATACGTAACAGTTTTTCTTTGTAACGTGAACTTAAAATAGTAATGCTATTAGTCATACAAAGTAAACCAAAGGTCACAGATGTCTAACCATACAGTCTGTACAGTAGTTAGTATTTAGTGCAGTGGTGTAAAGGTTTAGTGTAAATCAGGCACCCCTAAATCAGGGGGTTTGAAAGTGTGAGGTGCCTGAAGTGCTCTGGTGCTGCATTGGGAGGATTTGAAAATGTTGCAGAGAGCAGAATACGCTGCAATGAAACAGTAGTTACATGTAAAGACCACAAGATGGCGACAAAGCCCAGCATATGTATTCCATGTCACCGACAGCTATTCATGATATTGATTATTATTATTGATATTGATAATAACTGTTAGATTTAACTAAAGCCAACAGAAGGTGCTAGAGGCCTGGTTTGGTGTGGTTTGGTGCTGCTGGGATGTACTGCTGGGCAGTTACAGGAAAAATGAGAAAAAGTAACTCATTCGGCATGAGAAGCTGTTTGAAACACTTTTTAGGCTTTTTTGGTGCATATGTGGTTCATTGTAGGGCAGTTGTGGGCAATGTTCACAATTGCACTCTATTCGGCCTGAAACGCGTTTTGAAGCAATAACTGTCAGATTTAGTGATTGCAAGCCAGCAGAAGGTGCTAGAGGCCCAAATCTCATATATGTGGTGTAGCTTCTCATCCCCTGCATGTGAATGTGGTTTGGTGCTGCTGGGATATACTGCTGGGCAGTTACAGGCAAAATGAGAAAAAGTAACTCATTCGGCCTGAGAAGCTGTTTAAAGCACTTTTTAGGTGGTTTGGTGCATATGTGGTTCATTGTAGGGCAGTTGTGGGCAATGTTCACAATTGCACTCTATTCGGCCTGAAACTCCTTTTTAAGCAATAACTGTCAGATTTAGTGATTGCAAGCCAGCAGAAGGTGCTAGAGGCCCAAATCTCATATATGTGGTGTAGCTTCTCACCCCCTGCATGTGAACGTGGTTTGGTGATGCTGGGATGTACTGCTGGGCAGTTACAGGCAAAATGACAAAAAGTAACTCATCCGGCCTGAGAAGCTGTTTAAAACGCTTTTTAGGTGGTTTGGTGCATATGTGGTTCATTTTAGGGCAGTTGTGGGCAATGTTCACAATTTCACTCTATTCGGCCTGAAACGCCTTTTTCAGCAATAACTGTTAGATTTAGTGATTGCAAGCCAGCAGAAGGTGCTAGAGGCTCAAATCTCATAAATGTGGTGTAGCTTCTCACCCCCTGCATGTGAATGTGGTTTGGTGATGCTGGGATGTACTGCTGGGCAGTTACAGGGAAAATAACAAAAAGTAACTCATTCGGCATGAAAAGCTGTTTAAAGCACTTTTTAGGTGGTTTGGTGCATATGTGGTTCATTGTCGGGCAGTTGTGGGCAATGTTGATAAATTCACTCTATTCGGCCTGAAATGCGTTTTGAAGCAATAACTGTCAGATTTAGTGATTGCAAGCCAGCAGAAGGTGCTAGAGGCCCAAATCTCATATATGTGGTGTAGCTTCTCATCCCCTGCATGTGAATGTGGTTTGGTGCTGCTGGGATATACTGCTGGGCAGTTACAGGCAAAATGACAAAAAGTAACTCATTCGGCCTGAGAAGCTGTTTAAAGCACTTTTTAGGTGGTTTGGTGCATATGTGGTTCATTTAAGGGCAGTTGTGGGCAATGTTCACAATTGCACTCTATTCGGCCTGAAACTCCTTTTTAAGCAATAACTGTCAGATTTAGTGAATGCAAGCCAGCAGAAGGTGCTAGAGGCCCAAATCTCATATATGTGGCGTAGCTTCTCACCCCCTGCATGTGAATGTGGTTTGGTGATGCTGGGATGTACTGCTGGGCAGTTACAGGCAAAATGAGAAAAAGTAACTCATTCTGCCTGAGAAGCTGTTTAAAGCACTTTTTAGGTGGTTTGGTGCATATGTGGTTCATTGTAGGGCAGTTGTGGGCAATGTTCACAATTGCACTCTATTCGGCCTGAATTAACTTTTTAAGCAATAACTGTTAGATTTAGTGATTGCAAGCCAGCAGAACGTGCTATAGGCCCAAATCTCATATCTGTGGTGTAGCTTCTCACCCCCTGCATGTGAACGTGGTTTGGTGATGCTGGGATGTACTGCTGGGCAGTTACAGGCAAAATGACAAAAAGTAACTCATTCGGACTGAGAAGCTGTTTAAAGCACTTTTTAGGTGGTTTGGTGCATATGTGGTTCAATTTAGGGCAGTTGTGGGCAATGTTCACAATTGCACTCTATTCGGCCTGAAAAGCCTTTTTCAGCAATAACTGTTAGATTTAGTGATTGCAAGCCAGCAGAAGGTGCTAGAGGCTCAAATCTCATAAATGTGGTGTAGCTTCTCACCCCCTGCATGTGAATGTGGTTTGGTGATGCTGGGATGTACTGCTGGGCAGTTACAGGGAAAATAACAAAAAGTAACTCATTCGGCATGAGAAGCTGTTTAAAGCACTTTTTAGGTGGTTTGCTGCATATGTGGTTCATTGTCGGGCAGTTGTGGGCAATGTTGATAAATTCACTCTATTCGGCCTGAAACGCGTTTTGAAGCAATAACTGTCAGATTTAGTGATTGCAAGCCAGCAGAAGGTGCTAGAGGCCCAAATCTCATATATGTGGTGTAGCTTCTCATCCCCTGCATGTGAATGTGGTTTGGTGCTGCTGGGATATACTGCTGGGCAGTTACAGGCAAAATGACAAAAAGTAACTCATTCGGCCTGAGAAGCTGTTTAAAGCACTTTTTAGGTGGTTTGGTGCATATGTGGTTCATTTAAGGGCAGTTGTGGGCAATGTTCACAATTGCACTCTACTCGGCCTGAAACTCCTTTTTAAGCAATAACTGTCAGATTTAGTGAATGCAAGCCAGCAGAAGGTGCTAGAGGCCCAAATCTCATATATGTGGCGTAGCTTCTCACCCCCTGCATGTGAATGTGGTTTGGTGATGCTGGGATGTACTGCTGGGCAGTTACAGGCAAAATGAGAAAAAGTAACTCATTCGGCCTGAGAAGCTGTTTAAAGCACTTTTTAGGTGGTTTGGTGCATATGTGGTTCATTGTAGGGCAGTTGTGGGCAATGTTCACAATTGCACTCTATTCGGCCTGAAACTCCTTTTTAAGCAATAACTGTCAGATTTAGTGATTGCAAGCCAGCAGAAGGTGCGAGAGGCCCAAATCTCATATATGTGGTGTAGCTTCTCACCCCCTGCATGTGAACGTGGTTTGGTGATGCTGGGATGTACTGCTGGGCAGTTACAGGCAAAATGACAAAAAGTAACTCATTCGGCCTGAGAAGCTGTTTAAAGCACTTTTTAGGTGGTTTGGTGCATATGTGGTTCATTTAAGGGCAGTTGTGGGCAATGTTCACAATTGCACTCTATTCGGCCTGAATTAACTTTTTAAGCAATAACTGTTAGATTTAGTGATTGCAAGCCAGCAGAACGTGCTAGAGGCCCAAATCTCATATATGTGGTTTAGCTTCTCACACCCTGCTTGTGAATGTGGTTCAGTGATGCTGGGATGTACTGCTGGGCAGTTACAGGAAAAATGAGAAAAAGTAATTCATTCGGCATGAGAAGCTGTTTGAAACACTTTTTAGGTGGTTTGGTGCATATGTGGTTCATTGTAGGGCAGTTGTGGGCAATGTTGATAAATTCACTCTATTCGGCCTGAAACGCCTTTTTCAGCAATAACTGTTAGATTTAGTGATTGCAAGCCAGCAGAAGGTGCTAGAGGCTCAAATCTCATAAATGTGGTGTAGCTTCTCACCCCCTGCATGTGAATGTGGTTTGGTGATGCTGGGATGTACTGCTGGGCAGTTACAGGGAAAATGACAAAAAGTAACTCATTCGGCATGAGAAGCTGTTTAAAGCACTTTTTAGGTGGTTTGGTGCATATGTGGTTCATTGTCGGGCAGTTGTGGGCAATGTTCACAATTTCACTCTATTCGGCCTGAAACGCCTTTTTCAGCAATAACTGTTAGATTTAGTGATTGCAAGCCAGCAGAAGGTGCTAGAGGCTCAAATCTCATAAATGTGGTGTAGCTTCTCACCCCCTGCATGTGAATGTGGTTTGGTGATGCTGGGATGTACTGCTGGGCAGTTACAGGGAAAATAACAAAAAGTAACTCATTCGGCATGAAAAGCTGTTTAAAGCACTTTTTAGGTGGTTTGGTGCATATGTGGTTCATTGTCGGGCAGTTGTGGGCAATGTTGATAAATTCACTCTATTCGGCCTGAAACGCGTTTTGAAGCAATAACTGTCAGATTTAGTGATTGCAAGCCAGCAGAAGGTGCTAGAGGCCCAAATCTCATAAATGTGGTGTAGCTTCTCACCCCCTGCATGTGAATGTGGTTTGGTGATGCTGGGATGTACTGCTGGGCAGTTACAGGCAAAATGACAAAAAGTAACTCATTCGGACTGAGAAGCTGTTTAAAGCACTTTTTAGGTGGTTTGGTGCATATGTGGTTCATTGTAGGGCAGTTGTGGGCAATGTTCACAATTGCACTCTATTCGGTCTGAATTAACTTTTTAAGCAATAACTGTTAGATTTAGTGATTGCAAGCCAGCAGAAGGTGCTAGAGGCCCAAATCTCATATATGTGGCGTAGCTTCTCACCCCCTGCATGTGAATGTGGTTTGGTGATGCTGGGATGTACTGCTGGGCAGTTACAGGCAAAATGAGAAAAAGTAACTCATTCTGCCTGAGAAGCTGTTTAAAGCACTTTTTAGGTGGTTTGGTGCATATGTGGTTCATTGTAGGGCAGTTGTGGGCAATGTTCACAATTGCACTCTATTCGGCCTGAATTAACTTTTTAAGCAATAACTGTTAGATTTAGTGATTGCAAGCCAGCAGAACGTGCTAGAGGCCCAAATCTCATATATGTGGTGTAGCTTCTCACCCCCTGCATGTGAACGTGGTTTGGTGATGCTGGGATGTACTGCTGGGCAGTTACAGGCAAAATGACAAAAAGTAACTCATTCGGACTGAGAAGCTGTTTAAAGCACTTTTTAGGTGGTTTGGTGCATATGTGGTTCAATTTAGGGCAGTTGTGGGCAATGTTCACAATTGCACTCTATTCGGCCTGAAACGCCTTTTTCAGCAATAACTGTTAGATTTAGTGATTGCAAGCCAGCAGAAGGTGCTAGAGGCTCAAATCTCATAAATGTGGTGTAGCTTCTCACCCCCTGCATGTGAATGTGGTTTGGTGATGCTGGGATGTACTGCTGGGCAGTTACAGGCAAAATGAGAAAAAGTAACTCATTCGGCATGAGAAGCTGTTTAAAGCACTTTTTAGGTGGTTTGGTGCATATGTGGTTCATTTAAGGGCAGTTGTGGGCAATGTTCACAATTGCACTCTATTCGGCCTGAAACTCCTTTTTAAGCAATAACTGTCAGATTTAGTGAATGCAAGCCAGCAGAAGGTGCTAGAGGCCCAAATCTCATATATGTGGCGTAGCTTCTCACCCCCTGCATGTGAATGTGGTTTGGTGATGCTGGGATGTACTGCTGGGCAGTTACAGGCAAAATGAGAAAAAGTAACTCATTCGGCCTGAGAAGCTGTTTAAAGCACTTTTTAGGTGGTTTGGTGCATATGTGGTTCATTGTAGGGCAGTTGTGGGCAATGTTCACAATTGCACTCTATTCGGCCTGAAACTCCTTTTTAAGCAATAACTGTCAGATTTAGTGATTGCAAGCCAGCAGAAGGTGCTAGAGGCCCAAATCTCATATATGTGGTGTAGCTTCTCACCCCCTGCATGTGAACGTGGTTTGGTGATGCTGGGATGTACTGCTGGGCAGTTACAGGCAAAATGACAAAAAGTAACTCATCCGGCCTGAGAAGCTGTTTAAAACACTTTTTAGGTGGTTTGGTGCATATGTGGTTCATTTTAGGGCAGTTGTGGGCAATGTTCACAATTTCACTCTATTCGGCCTGAAACGCCTTTTTCAGCAATAACTGTTAGATTTAGTGATTGCAAGCCAGCAGAAGGTGCTAGAGGCTCAAATCTCATAAATGTGGTGTAGCTTCTCACCCCCTGCATGTGAATGTGGTTTGGTGATGCTGGGATGTACTGCTGGGCAGTTACAGGGAAAATAACAAAAAGTAACTCATTCGGCATGAAAAGCTGTTTAAAGCACTTTTTAGGTGGTTTGGTGCATATGTGGTTCATTGTCGGGCAGTTGTGGGCAATGTTGATAAATTCACTCTATTCGGCCTGAAATGCGTTTTGAAGCAATAACTGTCAGATTTAGTGATTGCAAGCCAGCAGAAGGTGCTAGAGGCCCAAATCTCATATATGTGGTGTAGCTTCTCATCCCCTGCATGTGAATGTGGTTTGGTGCTGCTGGGATATACTGCTGGGCAGTTACAGGCAAAATGACAAAAAGTAACTCATTCGGCCTGAGAAGCTGTTTAAAGCACTTTTTAGGTGGTTTGGTGCATATGTGGTTCATTTAAGGGCAGTTGTGGGCAATGTTCACAATTGCACTCTATTCGGCCTGAAACTCCTTTTTAAGCAATAACTGTCAGATTTAGTGAATGCAAGCCAGCAGAAGGTGCTAGAGGCCCAAATCTCATATATGTGGCGTAGCTTCTCACCCCCTGCATGTGAATGTGGTTTGGTGATGCTGGGATGTACTGCTGGGCAGTTACAGGCAAAATGAGAAAAAGTAACTCATTCTGCCTGAGAAGCTGTTTAAAGCACTTTTTAGGTGGTTTGGTGCATATGTGGTTCATTGTAGGGCAGTTGTGGGCAATGTTCACAATTGCACTCTATTCGGCCTGAATTAACTTTTTAAGCAATAACTGTTAGATTTAGTGATTGCAAGCCAGCAGAACGTGCTATAGGCCCAAATCTCATATCTGTGGTGTAGCTTCTCACCCCCTGCATGTGAACGTGGTTTGGTGATGCTGGGATGTACTGCTGGGCAGTTACAGGCAAAATGACAAAAAGTAACTCATTCGGACTGAGAAGCTGTTTAAAGCACTTTTTAGGTGGTTTGGTGCATATGTGGTTCAATTTAGGGCAGTTGTGGGCAATGTTCACAATTGCACTCTATTCGGCCTGAAAAGCCTTTTTCAGCAATAACTGTTAGATTTAGTGATTGCAAGCCAGCAGAAGGTGCTAGAGGCTCAAATCTCATAAATGTGGTGTAGCTTCTCACCCCCTGCATGTGAATGTGGTTTGGTGATGCTGGGATGTACTGCTGGGCAGTTACAGGGAAAATGACAAAAAGTAACTCATTCGGCATGAGAAGCTGTTTAAAGCACTTTTTAGGTGGTTTGGTGCATATGTGGTTCATTGTCGGGCAGTTGTGGGCAATGTTCACAATTGCACTCTATTCGGCACTGAAACTCCTTTTTAAGCAATAACTGTCAGATTTAGTGATTGCAAGCCAGCAGAAGGTGCTAGAGGCCCAAATCTCATATATGTGGTGTAGCTTCTCACCCCCTGCATGTGAACGTGGTTTGGTGATGCTGGGATGTACTGCTGGGCAGTTACAGGGAAAATGACAAAAAGTAACTCATTCGGCCTGAGAAGCTGTTTAAAGCACTTTTTAGGTGGTTTGGTGCATATGTGGTTCATTTTAGGGCAGTTGTGGGCAATGTTCACAATTTCACTCTATTCGGCCTGAAACGCCTTTTTCAGCAATAACTGTTAGATTTAGTGATTGCAAGCCAGCAGAAGGTGCTAGAGGCTCAAATCTCATAAATGTGGTGTAGCTTCTCACCCCCTGCATGTGAATGTGGTTTGGTGATGCTGGGATGTACTGCTGGGCAGTTACAGGGAAAATAACAAAAAGTAACTCATTCGGCATGAAAAGCTGTTTAAAGCACTTTTTAGGTGGTTTGGTGCATATGTGGTTCATTGTCGGGCAGTTGTGGGCAATGTTGATAAATTCACTCTATTCGGCCTGAAACGCGTTTTGAAGCAATAACTGTCAGATTTAGTGATTGCAAGCCAGCAGAAGGTGCTAGAGGCCCAAATCTCATAAATGTGGTGTAGCTTCTCACCCCCTGCATGTGAATGTGGTTTGGTGATGCTGGGATGTACTGCTGGGCAGTTACAGGCAAAATGACAAAAAGTAACTCATTCGGACTGAGAAGCTGTTTAAAGCACTTTTTAGGTGGTTTGGTGCATATGTGGTTCATTGTAGGGCAGTTGTGGGCAATGTTCACAATTGCACTCTATTCGGTCTGAATTAACTTTTTAAGCAATAACTGTTAGATTTAGTGATTGCAAGCCAGCAGAAGGTGCTAGAGGCCCAAATCTCATATATGTGGCGTAGCTTCTCACCCCCTGCATGTGAATGTGGTTTGGTGATGCTGGGATGTACTGCTGGGCAGTTACAGGCAAAATGAGAAAAAGTAACTCATTCTGCCTGAGAAGCTGTTTAAAGCACTTTTTAGGTGGTTTGGTGCATATGTGGTTCATTGTAGGGCAGTTGTGGGCAATGTTCACAATTGCACTCTATTCGGCCTGAATTAACTTTTTAAGCAATAACTGTTAGATTTAGTGATTGCAAGCCAGCAGAACGTGCTAGAGGCCCAAATCTCATATATGTGGTGTAGCTTCTCACCCCCTGCATGTGAACGTGGTTTGGTGATGCTGGGATGTACTGCTGGGCAGTTACAGGCAAAATGACAAAAAGTAACTCATTCGGACTGAGAAGCTGTTTAAAGCACTTTTTAGGTGGTTTGGTGCATATGTGGTTCAATTTAGGGCAGTTGTGGGCAATGTTCACAATTGCACTCTATTCGGCCTGAAACGCCTTTTTCAGCAATAACTGTTAGATTTAGTGATTGCAAGCCAGCAGAAGGTGCTAGAGGCTCAAATCTCATAAATGTGGTGTAGGTTCTCACCCCCTGCATGTGAATGTGGTTTGGTGATGCTGGGATGTACTGCTGGGCAGTTACAGGGAAAATGACAAAAAGTAACTCATTCGGCATGAGAAGCTGTTTAAAGCACTTTTTAGGTGGTTTGGTGCATATGTGGTTCATTGTCGGGCAGTTGTGGGCAATGTTCACAATTGCACTCTATTCGGCCTGAAACTCCTTTTTAAGCAATAACTGTCAGATTTAGTGATTGCAAGCCAGCAGAACGTGCTAGAGGCCCAAATCTCATATATGTGGTGTAGCTGCTCACCCCCTGCATGTGAACGTGGTTTGGTGATGCTGGGATGTACTGCTGGGCAGTTACAGGCAAAATGACAAAAAGTAACTCATTCGGACTGAGAAGCTGTTTAAAGCACTTTTTAGGTGGTTTGGTGCATATGTGGTTCAATTTAGGGCAGTTGTGGGCAATGTTCACAATTGCACTCTATTCGGCCTGAAACGCCTTTTTCAGCAATAACTGTTAGATTTAGTGATTGCAAGCCAGCAGAAGGTGCTAGAGGCTCAAATCTCATAAATGTGGTGTAGCTTCTCACCCCCTGCATATGAATGTGGTTTGGTGATGCTGGGATGTACTGCTGGGCAGTTACAGGGAAAATAACAAAAAGTAACTCATTCGGCATGAGAAGCTGTTTAAAGCACTTTTTAGGTGGTTTGGTGCATATGTGGTTCATTGTCGGGCAGTTGTGGGCAATGTTGATAAATTCACTCTATTCGGCCTGAAACGCGTTTTGAAGCAATAACTGTCAGATTTAGTGATTGCAAGCCAGCAGAAGGTGCTAGAGGCCCAAATCTCATATATGTGGTGTAGCTTCTCACCCCCTGCATGTGAACGTGGTTTGGTGATGCTGGGATGTACTGCTGGGCAGTTACAGGCAAAATGACAAAAAGTAACTCATCCGGCCTGAGAAGCTGTTTAAAGCACTTTTTAGGTGGTTTGGTGCATATGTGGTTCATTTTAGGGCAGTTGTGGGCAATGTTCACAATTGCACTCTATTCGGCCTGAAACGCCTTTTTCAGCATTAACTGTTAGATTTAGTGATTGCAAGCCAGCAGAAGGTGCTAGAGGCTCAAATCTCATAAATGTGGTGTAGCTTCTCACCCCCTGCATGTGAATGTGGTTTGGTGATGCTGGGATGTACTGCTGGGCAGTTACAGGCAAAATGAGAAAAAGTAACTCATTCGGCCTGAGAAGCTGTTTAAAGCACTTTTTAGGTGGTTTGGTGCATATGTGGTTCATTGTAGGGCAGTTGTGGGCAATGTTCACAATTGCACTCTATTCGGCCTGAATTAACTTTTTAAGCAATAACTGTTAGATTTAGTGATTGCAAGCCAGCAGAACGTGCTAGAGGCCCAAATCTCATATATGTGGTGTAGCTTCTCACCCCCTGCATGTGAACGTGGTTTGGTGATGCTGGGATGTACTGCTGGGCAGTTACAGGCAAAATGACAAAAAGTAACTCATTCGGACTGAGAAGCTGTTTAAAGCACTTTTTAGGTGGTTTGGTGCATATGTGGTTCAATTTAGGGCAGTTGTGGGCAATGTTCACAATTGCACTCTATTCGGCCTGAAACTCCTTTTTAAGCAATAACTGTCAGATTTAGTGATTGCAAGCCAGCAGAAGGTGCTAGAGGCCCAAATCTCATATATGTGGTGTAGCTTCTCATCCCCTGCATGTGAATGTGGTTTGGTGCTGCTGGGATATACTGCTGGGCAGTTACAGGCAAAATGACAAAAAGTAACTCATTCGGCCTGAGAAGCTGTTTAAAGCACTTTTTAGGTGGTTTGGTGCATATGTGGTTCATTGTAGGGCAGTTGTGGGCAATGTTCACAATTGCACTCTATTCGGCCTGAATTAACTTTTTAAGCAATAACTGTTAGATTTAGTGATTGCAAGCCAGCAGAACGTGCTAGAGGCCCAAATCTCATATATGTGGTTTAGCTTCTCACCCCCTGCTTGTGAATGTGGTTCAGTGATGCTGGGATGTACTGCTGGGCAGTTACAGGAAAAATGAGAAAAAGTAATTCATTCGGCATGAGAAGCTGTTTGAAACACTTTTTAGGTGGTTTGGTGCATATGTGGTTCATTGTAGGGCAGTTGTGGGCAATGTTGATAAATTCACTCTATTCGGCCTGAAACGCCTTTTTCAGCAATAACTGTTAGATTTAGTGATTGCAAGCCAGCAGAAGGTGCTAGAGGCTCAAATCTCATAAATGTGGTGTAGCTTCTCACCCCCTGCATGTGAATGTGGTTTGGTGATGCTGGGATGTACTGCTTGGCAGTTACAGGGAAAATAACAAAAAGTAACTCATTAGGCATTAGAAGCTGTTTAAAGCACTTTTTAGGTGGTTTGGTGCATATGTGGTTCATTGTAGGGCAGTTGTGGGCAATGTTGATAAATTCACTCTATTCGGCCTGAAACGCGTTTTGAAGCAATAACTGTCAGATTTAGTGATTGCAAGCCAGCAGAAGGTGCTAGAGGCCCAAATCTCATATATGTGGTGTAGCTTCTCATCCCCTGCATGTGAATGTGGTTTGGTGCTGCTGGGATATACTGCTGGGCAGTTACAGGCAAAATGACAAAAAGTAACTCATTCGGCCTGAGAAGCTGTTTAAAGCACTTTTTAGGTGGTTTGGTGCATATGTGGTTCATTTTAGGGCAGTTGTGGGCAATGTTCACAATTGCACTCTATTCGGCCTGAAACTCCTTTTTAAGCAATAACTGTCAGATTTAGTGAATGCAAGCCAGCAGAAGGTGCTAGAGGCCCAAATCTCATATATGTGGCGTAGCTTCTCACCCCCTGCATGTGAATGTGGTTTGGTGATGCTGGGATGTACTGCTGGGCAGTTACAGGCAAAATGACAAAAAGTAACTCATTCGGACTGAGAAGCTGTTTAAAGCACTTTTTAGGTGGTTTGGTGCATATGTGGTTCATTGTAGGGCAGTTGTGGGCAATGTTCACAATTGCACTCTATTCGGTCTGAATTAACTTTTTAAGCAATAACTGTTAGATTTAGTGATTGCAAGCCAGCAGAAGGTGCTAGAGGCCCAAATCTCATATATGTGGCGTAGCTTCTCACCCCCTGCATGTGAATGTGGTTTGGTGATGCTGGGATGTACTGCTGGGCAGTTACAGGCAAAATGAGAAAAAGTAACTCATTCTGCCTGAGAAGCTGTTTAAAGCACTTTTTAGGTGGTTTGGTGCATATGTGGTTCATTGTAGGGCAGTTGTGGGCAATGTTCACAATTGCACTCTATTCGGCCTGAATTAACTTTTTAAGCAATAACTGTTAGATTTAGTGATTGCAAGCCAGCAGAACGTGCTAGAGGCCCAAATCTCATATATGTGGTGTAGCTTCTCACCCCCTGCATGTGAACGTGGTTTGGTGATGCTGGGATGTACTGCTGGGCAGTTACAGGCAAAATGACAAAAAGTAACTCATTCGGACTGAGAAGCTGTTTAAAGCACTTTTTAGGTGGTTTGGTGCATATGTGGTTCAATTTAGGGCAGTTGTGGGCAATGTTCACAATTGCACTCTATTCGGCCTGAAACGCCTTTTTCAGCAATAACTGTTAGATTTAGTGATTGCAAGCCAGCAGAAGGTGCTAGAGGCTCAAATCTCATAAATGTGGTGTAGGTTCTCACCCCCTGCATGTGAATGTGGTTTGGTGATGCTGGGATGTACTGCTGGGCAGTTACAGGGAAAATGACAAAAAGTAACTCATTCGGCATGAGAAGCTGTTTAAAGCACTTTTTAGGTGGTTTGGTGCATATGTGGTTCATTGTCGGGCAGTTGTGGGCAATGTTCACAATTGCACTCTATTCGGCCTGAAACTCCTTTTTAAGCAATAACTGTCAGATTTAGTGATTGCAAGCCAGCAGAACGTGCTAGAGGCCCAAATCTCATATATGTGGTGTAGCTGCTCACCCCCTGCATGTGAACGTGGTTTGGTGATGCTGGGATGTACTGCTGGGCAGTTACAGGCAAAATGACAAAAAGTAACTCATTCGGACTGAGAAGCTGTTTAAAGCACTTTTTAGGTGGTTTGGTGCATATGTGGTTCAATTTAGGGCAGTTGTGGGCAATGTTCACAATTGCACTCTATTCGGCCTGAAACGCCTTTTTCAGCAATAACTGTTAGATTTAGTGATTGCAAGCCAGCAGAAGGTGCTAGAGGCTCAAATCTCATAAATGTGGTGTAGCTTCTCACCCCCTGCATATGAATGTGGTTTGGTGATGCTGGGATGTACTGCTGGGCAGTTACAGGGAAAATAACAAAAAGTAACTCATTCGGCATGAGAAGCTGTTTAAAGCACTTTTTAGGTGGTTTGGTGCATATGTGGTTCATTGTCGGGCAGTTGTGGGCAATGTTGATAAATTCACTCTATTCGGCCTGAAACGCGTTTTGAAGCAATAACTGTCAGATTTAGTGATTGCAAGCCAGCAGAAGGTGCTAGAGGCCCAAATCTCATATATGTGGTGTAGCTTCTCACCCCCTGCATGTGAACGTGGTTTGGTGATGCTGGGATGTACTGCTGGGCAGTTACAGGCAAAATGACAAAAAGTAACTCATCCGGCCTGAGAAGCTGTTTAAAGCACTTTTTAGGTGGTTTGGTGCATATGTGGTTCATTTTAGGGCAGTTGTGGGCAATGTTCACAATTGCACTCTATTCGGCCTGAAACGCCTTTTTCAGCATTAACTGTTAGATTTAGTGATTGCAAGCCAGCAGAAGGTGCTAGAGGCTCAAATCTCATAAATGTGGTGTAGCTTCTCACCCCCTGCATGTGAATGTGGTTTGGTGATGCTGGGATGTACTGCTGGGCAGTTACAGGCAAAATGAGAAAAAGTAACTCATTCGGCCTGAGAAGCTGTTTAAAGCACTTTTTAGGTGGTTTGGTGCATATGTGGTTCATTGTAGGGCAGTTGTGGGCAATGTTCACAATTGCACTCTATTCGGCCTGAATTAACTTTTTAAGCAATAACTGTTAGATTTAGTGATTGCAAGCCAGCAGAACGTGCTAGAGGCCCAAATCTCATATATGTGGTGTAGCTTCTCACCCCCTGCATGTGAACGTGGTTTGGTGATGCTGGGATGTACTGCTGGGCAGTTACAGGCAAAATGACAAAAAGTAACTCATTCGGACTGAGAAGCTGTTTAAAGCACTTTTTAGGTGGTTTGGTGCATATGTGGTTCAATTTAGGGCAGTTGTGGGCAATGTTCACAATTGCACTCTATTCGGCCTGAAACTCCTTTTTAAGCAATAACTGTCAGATTTAGTGATTGCAAGCCAGCAGAAGGTGCTAGAGGCCCAAATCTCATATATGTGGTGTAGCTTCTCATCCCCTGCATGTGAATGTGGTTTGGTGCTGCTGGGATATACTGCTGGGCAGTTACAGGCAAAATGACAAAAAGTAACTCATTCGGCCTGAGAAGCTGTTTAAAGCACTTTTTAGGTGGTTTGGTGCATATGTGGTTCATTGTAGGGCAGTTGTGGGCAATGTTCACAATTGCACTCTATTCGGCCTGAATTAACTTTTTAAGCAATAACTGTTAGATTTAGTGATTGCAAGCCAGCAGAACGTGCTAGAGGCCCAAATCTCATATATGTGGTTTAGCTTCTCACCCCCTGCTTGTGAATGTGGTTCAGTGATGCTGGGATGTACTGCTGGGCAGTTACAGGAAAAATGAGAAAAAGTAATTCATTCGGCATGAGAAGCTGTTTGAAACACTTTTTAGGTGGTTTGGTGCATATGTGGTTCATTGTAGGGCAGTTGTGGGCAATGTTGATAAATTCACTCTATTCGGCCTGAAACGCCTTTTTCAGCAATAACTGTTAGATTTAGTGATTGCAAGCCAGCAGAAGGTGCTAGAGGCTCAAATCTCATAAATGTGGTGTAGCTTCTCACCCCCTGCATGTGAATGTGGTTTGGTGATGCTGGGATGTACTGCTTGGCAGTTACAGGGAAAATAACAAAAAGTAACTCATTAGGCATTAGAAGCTGTTTAAAGCACTTTTTAGGTGGTTTGGTGCATATGTGGTTCATTGTAGGGCAGTTGTGGGCAATGTTGATAAATTCACTCTATTCGGCCTGAAACGCGTTTTGAAGCAATAACTGTCAGATTTAGTGATTGCAAGCCAGCAGAAGGTGCTAGAGGCCCAAATCTCATATATGTGGTGTAGCTTCTCATCCCCTGCATGTGAATGTGGTTTGGTGCTGCTGGTTATACTGCTGGGCAGTTACAGGCAAAATGACAAAAAGTAACTCATTCGGCCTGAGAAGCTGTTTAAAGCACTTTTTAGGTGGTTTGGTGCATATGTGGTTCATTTTAGGGCAGTTGTGGGCAATGTTCACAATTGCACTCTATTCGGCCTGAAACTCCTTTTTAAGCAATAACTGTCAGATTTAGTGAATGCAAGCCAGCAGAAGGTGCTAGAGGCCCAAATCTCATATATGTGGCGTAGCTTCTCACCCCCTGCATGTGAATGTGGTTTGGTGATGCTGGGATGTACTGCTGGGCAGTTACAGGCAAAATGAGAAAAAGTAACTCATTCTGCCTGAGAAGCTGTTTAAAGCACTTTTTAGGTGGTTTGGTGCATATGTGGTTCATTGTAGGGCAGTTGTGGGCAATGTTCACAATTGCACTCTATTCGGCCTGAATTAACTTTTTAAGCAATAACTGTTAGATTTAGTGATTGCAAGCCAGCAGAACGTGCTCGAGGCCCAAATCTCATATATGTGGTGTAGCTTCTCACCCCCTGCATGTGAACGTGGTTTGGTGATGCTGGGATGTACTGCTGGGCAGTTACAGGCAAAATGACAAAAAGTAACTCATTCGGACTGAGAAGCTGTTTAAAGCACTTTTTAGGTGGTTTGGTGCATATGTGGTTCAATTTAGGGCAGTTGTGGGCAATGTTCACAATTGCACTCTATTCGGCCTGAAACGCCTTTTTCAGCAATAACTGTTAGATTTAGTGATTGCAAGCCAGCAGAAGGTGCTAGAGGCTCAAATCTCATAAATGTGGTGTAGCTTCTCACCCCCTGCGTATGAATGTGGTTTGGTGATGCTGGGATGTACTGCTGGGCAGTTACAGGGAAAATGACAAAAAGTAACTCATTCGGCATGAGAAGCTGTTTAAAGCACTTTTTAGGTGGTTTGGTGCATATGTGGTTCATTGTCGGGCAGTTGTGGGCAATGTTCACAATTGCACTCTATTCGGCCTGAAACTCCTTTTTAAGCAATAACTGTCAGATTTAGTGATTGCAAGCCAGCAGAAGGTGCTAGAGGCCCAAATCTCATATATGTGGTGTAGCTTCTCACCCCCTGCATGTGAACGTGGTTTGGTGATGCTGGGATGTACTGCTGGGCAGTTACAGGGAAAATGACAAAAAGTATCTCATTCGGCATTAGAAGCTGTTTAAAGCACTTTTTAGGTGGTTTGGTGCATATGTGGTTCATTGTAGGGCAGTTGTGGGCAATGTTCACAATTGCACTCTATTCGGCCTGAAACAACTTTTTAAGCAATAACTGTTAGATTTAGTGATTGCAAGCCAGCAGAACGTGCTAGAGGCCTAAATCTCATATATGTGGTGTAGCTTCTCACACCCTGCATGTGAATGTGGGTTGGTGATGCTGGGATATACTGCTTGGCAGTTACAGGCAAAATGAGAAAAAGTAACTCATTCGGCCTGACAAGCTGTTTAAAGCACTTTTTAGGTGGTTTGGTGCATATGTGGTTCATTGTAGGGCAGTTGTGGGCAATGTTCACAATTGCACTCTATTCGGCCTGAAACAACTTTTTAAGCAATAACTGTTAGATTTAGTGATTGCAAGCCAGCAGAACGTGCTAGAGGCCTGAATCTCATATATGTGGTGTAGCTTCTCACCCCCTGCATGTGAATGTGGTTTGGTGATGCTGGGATGTACTGCTGGGCAGTTACAGGCAAAATGAGAAAAAGTAACTCATTCGGCCTGACAAGCTGTTTAAAGCACTTTTTAGGTGGTTTGGTGCATATGTGGTTCATTGTAGGGCAGTTGTGGGCAATGTTCACAATTGCACTCTATTCGGCCTGAAACAACTTTTTAAGCAATAACTGTTAGATTTAGTGATTGCAAGCCAGCAGAACGTGCTAGAGGCCTGAATCTCATATATGTGGTGTAGCTTCTCACCCCCTGCATGTGAATGTGGTTTGGTGATGCTGGGATGTACTGCTGGGCAGTTACAGGCAAAATGAGAAAAAGTAACTCATTCGGCCTGACAAGCTGTTTAAAGCACTTTTTAGGTGGTTTGGTGCATATGTGGTTCATTGTAGGGCAGTTGTGGGCAATGTTCACAATTGCACTCTATTCGGCCTGAAACAACTTTTTAAGCAATAACTGTTAGATTTAGTGATTGCAAGCCAGCAGAACGTGCTAGAGGCCTAAATCTCATATATGTGGTGTAGCTTCTCACCCCCTGCATGTGAATGTGGTTTGGTGATGCTGGGATGTACTGCTTGGCAGTTACAGGCAAAATGAGAAAAAGTAACTCATTCGGCCTGACAAGCTGTTTAAAGCACTTTTTAGGTGGTTTGGTGCATATGTGGTTCATTGTAGGGCAGTTGTGGGCAATGTTCACAATTGCACTCTATTCGGCCTGAAACAACTTTTTAAGCAATAACTGTTAGATTTAGTGATTGCAAGCCAGCAGAACGTGCTAGAGGCCTAAATCTCATATATGTGGTGTAGCTTCTCACCCCCTGCATGTGAATGTGGGTTGGTGATGCTGGGATATACTGCTTGGCAGTTACAGGCAAAATGAGAAAAAGTAACTCATTCGGCCTGACAAGCTGTTTAAAGCACTTTTTAGGTGGTTTGGTGCATATGTGGTTCATTGTAGGGCAGTTGTGGGCAATGTTCACAATTGCACTCTATTCGGCCTGAAACAACTTTTAAGCAATAACTGTTAGATTTAGTGATTGCAAGCCAGCAGAACGTGCTAGAGGCCTAAATGTCATATATGTGGTGTAGCTTCTCACCCCCTGCATGTGAATGTGGTTTGGTGATGCTGGGATGTACTGCTGGGCAGTTACAGGCAAAATGAGAAAAAGTAACTCATTCGGCATGACAAGCTGTTTAAAGCACTTTTTAGGTGGTTTGGTGCATATGTGGTTCATTGTCGGGCAGTTGTGGGCAATGTTCACAATTGCACTCTATTCGGCCTGAATTAACTTTTTAAGCAATAACTGTTAGATTTAGTGATTGCAAGCCAGCAGAACGTGCTAGAGGCCTGAATCTCATATATGTGGTGTAGCTTCTCACCCCCTGCATGTGAATGTGGTTTGGTGATGCTGGGATGTACTGCTGGGCAGTTACAGGCAAAATGAGAAAAAGTAACTCATTCGGCCTGACAAGCTGTTTAAAGCACTTTTTAGGTGGTTTGGTGCATATGTGGTTCATTGTAGGGCAGTTTTGGGCAATGTTCACAATTGCACTCTATTCGGCCTGAAACAACTTTTTAAGCAATAACTGTTAGATTTAGTGATTGCAAGCCAGCAGAACGTGCTAGAGGCCTGAATCTCATATATGTGGTGTAGCTTCTCACCCCCTGCATGTGAATGTGGTTTGGTGATGCTGGGATGTACTGCTGGGCAGTTACAGGCAAAATGAGAAAAAGTAACTCATTCGGCCTGACAAGCTGTTTAAAGCACTTTTTAGGTGGTTTGGTGCATATGTGGTTCATTGTAGGGCAGTTGTGGGCAATGTTCACAATTGCACTCTATTCGGCCTGAAACAACTTTTTAAGCAATAACTGTTAGATTTAGTGATTGCAAGCCAGCAGAACGTGCTAGAGGCCTAAATCTCATATATGTGGTGTAGCTTCTCACCCCCTGCATGTGAATGTGGTTTGGTGATGCTGGGATGTACTGCTGGGCAGTTACAGGCAAAATGAGAAAAAGTAACTCATTCGGCCTGACAAGCTGTTTAAAGCACTTTTTAGGTGGTTTGGTGCATATGTGGTTCATTGTAGGGCAGTTGTGGGCAATGTTCACAATTGCACTCTATTCGGCCTGAAACAACTTTTTAAGCAATAACTGTTAGATTTAGTGATTGCAAGCCAGCAGAACATGCTAGAGGCCTGAATCTCATATATGTGGTGTAGCTTCTCACCCCCTGCATGTGAATGTGGTTTGGTGATGCTGGGATGTACTGCTGGGCAGTTAGAGGCAAAATGAGAAAAAGTAACTCATTCGGCCTGACAAGCTGTTTAAAGCACTTTTTAGGTGGTTTGGTGCATATGTGGTTCATTGTAGGGCAGTTGTGGGCAATGTTCACAATTGCACTCTATTCGGCCTGAAACAACTTTTTAAGCAATAACTGTTAGATTTAGTGATTGCAAGCCAGCAGAACATGCTAGAGGCCTGAATCTCATATATGTGGTGTAGCTTCTCACCCCCTGCATGTGAATGTGGTTTGGTGATGCTGGGATGTACTGCTGGGCAGTTAGAGGCAAAATGAGAAAAAGTAACTCATTCGGCCTGACAAGCTGTTTAAAGCACTTTTTAGGTGGTTTGGTGCATATGTGGTTCATTGTAGGGCAGTTGTGGGCAATGTTCACAATTGCACTCTATTCGGCCTGAATTAACTATTTTAAGCAATAACTGTTAGATTTAGTGATTGCAAGCCAGCAGAACGTGCTAGAGGCCTGAATCTCATATATGTGGTGTAGCTTCTCACCCCCTGCATGTGAATGTGGTTTGGTGATGCTGGGATGTACTGCTGGGCAGTTAGAGGCAAAATGAGAAAAAGTAACTCATTCGCCTGACAAGCTGTTTAAAGCACTTTTTAGGTGGTTTGGTGCATATGTGGTTCATTGTAGGGCAGTTGTGGGCAATGTTCACAATTGCACTCTATTTGGTCTGAAACAACTTTTTAAGCAATAACTGTTAGATTTAGTGATTGCAAGCCAGCAGAACGTGCTAGAGGCCTAAATCTCATATATGTGGTGTAGCTTCTCACCCCCTGCATGTGAATGTGGGTTGGTGATGCTGGGATATACTGCTTGGCAGTTACAGGCAAAATGAGAAAAAGTAACTCATTCGGCCTGACAAGCTGTTTAAAGCACTTTTTAGGTGGTTTGGTGCATATGTGGTTCATTGTAGGGCAGTTGTGGGCAATGTTCACAATTGCACTCTATTCGGCCTGAAACAACTTTTAAGCAATAACTGTTAGATTTAGTGATTGCAAGCCAGCAGAACGTGCTAGAGGCCTAAATGTCATATATGTGGTGTAGCTTCTCACCCCCTGCATGTGAATGTGGTTTGGTGATGCTGGGATGTACTGCTGGGCAGTTACAGGCAAAATGAGAAAAAGTAACTCATTCGGCATGACAAGCTGTTTAAAGCACTTTTTAGGTGGTTTGGTGCATATGTGGTTCATTGTCGGGCAGTTGTGGGCAATGTTCACAATTGCACTCTATTCGGCCTGAATTAACTTTTTAAGCAATAACTGTTAGATTTAGTGATTGCAAGCCAGCAGAACGTGCTAGAGGCCTGAATCTCATATATGTGGTGTAGCTTCTCACCCCCTGCATGTGAATGTGGTTTGGTGATGCTGGGATGTACTGCTGGGCAGTTAGAGGCAAAATGAGAAAAAGTAACTCATTCGGCCTGACAAGCTGTTTAAAGCACTTTTTAGGTGGTTTGGTGCATATGTGGTTCATTGTAGGGCAGTTGTGGGCAATGTTCACAATTGCACTCTATTCGGCCTGAAACAACTTTTAAGCAATAACTGTTAGATTTAGTGATTGCAAGCCAGCAGAACGTGCTAGAGGCCTAAATGTCATATATGTGGTGTAGCTTCTCACCCCCTGCATGTGAATGTGGTTTGGTGATGCTGGGATGTACTGCTGGGCAGTTACAGGCAAAATGAGAAAAAGTAACTCATTCGGCATGACAAGCTGTTTAAAGCACTTTTTAGGTGGTTTGGTGCATATGTGGTTCATTGTCGGGCAGTTGTGGGCAATGTTCACAATTGCACTCTATTCGGCCTGAATTAACTTTTTAAGCAATAACTGTTAGATTTAGTGATTGCAAGCCAGCAGAACGTGCTAGAGGCCTGAATCTCATATATGTGGTGTAGCTTCTCACCCCCTGCATGTGAATGTGGTTTGGTGATGCTGGGATGTACTGCTGGGCAGTTACAGGCAAAATGAGAAAAAGTAACTCATTCGGCCTGACAAGCTGTTTAAAGCACTTTTTAGGTGGTTTGGTGCATATGTGGTTCATTGTAGGGCAGTTGTGGGCAATGTTCACAATTGCACTCTATTCGGCCTGAAACAACTTTTTAAGCAATAACTGTTAGATTTAGTGATTGCAAGCCAGCAGAACGTGCTAGAGGCCTGAATCTCATATATGTGGTGTAGCTTCTCACCCCCTGCATGTGAATGTGGTTTGGTGATGCTGGGATGTACTGCTGGGCAGTTACAGGCAAAATGAGAAAAAGTAACTCATTCGGCCTGACAAGCTGTTTAAAGCACTTTTTAGGTGGTTTGGTGCATATGTGGTTCATTGTAGGGCAGTTGTGGGCAATGTTCACAATTGCACTCTATTCGGCCTGAATTAACTTTTTAAGCAATAACTGTTAGATTTAGTGATTGCAAGCCAGCAGAACGTGCTAGAGGCCTGAATCTCATATATGTGGTGTAGCTTCTCACCCCCTGCATGTGAATGTGGTTTGGTGATGCTGGGATGTACTGCTGGGCAGTTACAGGCAAAATGAGAAAAAGTAACTCATTCGGCCTGACAAGCTGTTTAAAGCACTTTTTAGGTGGTTTGGTGCATATGTGGTTCATTGTAGGGCAGTTGTGGGCAATGTTCACAATTGCACTCTATTTGGTCTGAAACAAATTTTTAAGCAATAACTGTTAGATTTAGTGATTGCAAGCCAGCAGAACGTGCTAGAGGCCTAAATCTCATATATGTGGTGTAGCTTCTCACCCCCTGCATGTGAATGTGGGTTGGTGATGCTGGGATATACTGCTTGGCAGTTACAGGCAAAATGAGAAAAAGTAACTCATTCGGCCTGACAAGCTGTTTAAAGCACTTTTTAGGTGGTTTGGTGCATATGTGGTTCATTGTAGGGCAGTTGTGGGCAATGTTCACAATTGCACTCTATTCGGCCTGAATTAACTTTTTAAGCAATAACTGTTAGATTTAGTGATTGCAAGCCAGCAGAACGTGCTAGAGGCCTGAATCTCATATATGTGGTGTAGCTTCTCACCCCCTGCATGTGAATGTGGTTTGGTGATGCTGGGATGTACTGCTGGGCAGTTAGAGGCAAAATGAGAAAAAGTAACTCATTCGGCCTGACAAGCTGTTTAAAGCACTTTTTAGGTGGTTTGGTGCATATGTGGTTCATTGTAGGGCAGTTGTGGGCAATGTTCACAATTGCACTCTATTCGGCCTGAAACAACTTTTTAAGCAATACCTGTTAGATTTAGTGATTGCAAGCCAGCAGAACGTGCTAGAGGCCTGAATCTCATATATGTGGTGTAGCTTCTCACCCCCTGCATGTGAATGTGGTTTGGTGATGCTGGGATGTACTGCTGGGCAGTTACAGGCAAAATGAGAAAAAGTAACTCATTCGGCATGACAAGCTGTTTAAAGCACTTTTTAGGTGGTTTGGTGCATATGTGGTTCATTGTCGGGCAGTTGTGGGCAATGTTCACAATTGCACTCTATTCGGCCTGAATTAACTTTTTAAGCAATAACTGTTAGATTTAGTGATTGCAAGCCAGCAGAACGTGCTAGAGGCCTGAATCTCATATATGTGGTGTAGCTTCTCACCCCCTGCATGTGAATGTGGTTTGGTGATGCTGGGATGTACTGCTGGGCAGTTACAGGCAAAATGAGAAAAAGTAACTCATTCGGCCTGACAAGCTGTTTAAAGCACTTTTTAGGTGGTTTGGTGCATATGTGGTTCATTGTAGGGCAGTTGTGGGCAATGTTCACAATTGCACTCTATTCGGCCTGAAACAACTTTTTAAGCAATAACTGTTAGATTTAGTGATTGCAAGCCAGCAGAACGTGCTAGAGGCCTGAATCTCATATATGTGGTGTAGCTTCTCACCCCCTGCATGTGAATGTGGTTTGGTGATGCTGGGATGTACTGCTGGGCAGTTACAGGCAAAATGAGAAAAAGTAACTCATTCGGCCTGACAAGCTGTTTAAAGCACTTTTTAGGTGGTTTGGTGCATATGTGGTTCATTGTAGGGCAGTTGTGGGCAATGTTCACAATTGCACTCTATTCGGCCTGAAACAACTTTTTAAGCAATAACTGTTAGATTTAGTGATTGCAAGCCAGCAGAACGTGCTAGAGGCCTAAATCTCATATATGTGGTGTAGCTTCTCACCCCCTGCATGTGAATGTGGTTTGGTGATGCTGGGATGTACTGCTGGGCAGTTACAGGCAAAATGAGAAAAAGTAACTCATTCGGCCTGACAAGCTGTTTAAAGCACTTTTTAGGTGGTTTGGTGCATATGTGGTTCATTGTAGGGCAGTTGTGGGCAATGTTCACAATTGCACTCTATTCGGCCTGAAACAACTTTTTAAGCAATAACTGTTAGATTTAGTGATTGCAAGCCAGCAGAACATGCTAGAGGCCTGAATCTCATATATGTGGTGTAGCTTCTCACCCCCTGCATGTGAATGTGGTTTGGTGATGCTGGGATGTACTGCTGGGCAGTTAGAGGCAAAATGAGAAAAAGTAACTCATTCGGCCTGACAAGCTGTTTAAAGCACTTTTTAGGTGGTTTGGTGCATATGTGGTTCATTGTAGGGCAGTTGTGGGCAATGTTCACAATTGCACTCTATTCGGCCTGAATTAACTTTTTAAGCAATAACTGTTAGATTTAGTGATTGCAAGCCAGCAGAACGTGCTAGAGGCCTGAATCTCATATATGTGGTGTAGCTTCTCACCCCCTGCATGTGAATGTGGTTTGGTGATGCTGGGATGTACTGCTGGGCAGTTAGAGGCAAAATGAGAAAAAGTAACTCATTCGGCCTGACAAGCTGTTTAAAGCACTTTTTAGGTGGTTTGGTGCATATGTGGTTCATTGTAGGGCAGTTGTGGGCAATGTTCACAATTGCACTCTATTTGGTCTGAAACAAATTTTTAAGCAATAACTGTTAGATTTAGTGATTGCAAGCCAGCAGAACGTGCTAGAGGCCTAAATCTCATATATGTGGTGTAGCTTCTCACCCCCTGCATGTGAATGTGGGTTGGTGATGCTGGGATATACTGCTTGGCAGTTACAGGCAAAATGAGAAAAAGTAACTCATTCGGCCTGACAAGCTGTTTAAAGCACTTTTTAGGTGGTTTGGTGCATATGTGGTTCATTGTAGGGCAGTTGTGGGCAATGTTCACAATTGCACTCTATTCGGCCTGAATTAACTTTTTAAGCAATAACTGTTAGATTTAGTGATTGCAAGCCAGCAGAACGTGCTAGAGGCCTGAATCTCATATATGTGGTGTAGCTTCTCACCCCCTGCATGTGAATGTGGTTTGGTGATGCTGGGATGTACTGCTGGGCAGTTAGAGGCAAAATGAGAAAAAGTAACTCATTCGGCCTGACAAGCTGTTTAAAGCACTTTTTAGGTGGTTTGGTGCATATGTGGTTCATTGTAGGGCAGTTGTGGGCAATGTTCACAATTGCACTCTATTCGGCCTGAAACAACTTTTTAAGCAATACCTGTTAGATTTAGTGATTGCAAGCCAGCAGAACGTGCTAGAGGCCTGAATCTCATATATGTGGTGTAGCTTCTCACCCCCTGCATGTGAATGTGGTTTGGTGATGCTGGGATGTACTGCTGGGCAGTTACAGGCAAAATGAGAAAAAGTAACTCATTCGGCCTGACAAGCTGTTTAAAGCACTTTTTAGGTGGTTTGGTGCATATGTGGTTCATTGTAGGGCAGTTGTGGGCAATGTTCACAATTGCACTCTATTCGGCCTGAATTAACTTTTTAAGCAATAACTGTTAGATTTAGTGATTGCAAGCCAGCAGAACGTGCTAGAGGCCTGAATCTCATATATGTGGTGTAGCTTCTCACCCCCTGCATGTGAATGTGGTTTGGTGATGCTGGGATGTACTGCTGGGCAGTTAGAGGCAAAATGAGAAAAAGTAACTCATTCGGCCTGACAAGCTGTTTAAAGCACTTTTTAGGTGGTTTGGTGCATATGTGGTTCATTGTAGGGCAGTTGTGGGCAATGTTCACAATTGCACTCTATTCGGCCTGAAACAACTTTTTAAGCAATAACTGTTAGATTTAGTGATTGCAAGCCAGCAGAACGTGCTAGAGGCCTGAATCTCATATATGTGGTGTAGCTTCTCACCCCCTGCATGTGAATGTGGTTTGGTGATGCTGGGATGTACTGCTGGGCAGTTACAGGCAAAATGAGAAAAAGTAACTCATTCGGCCTGACAAGCTGTTTAAAGCACTTTTTAGGTGGTTTGGTGCATATGTGGTTCATTGTAGGGCAGTTGTGGGCAATGTTCACAATTGCACTCTATTCGGCCTGAATTAACTTTTTAAGCAATAACTGTTAGATTTAGTGATTGCAAGCCAGCAGAACGTGCTAGAGGCCTGAATCTCATATATGTGGTGTAGCTTCTCACCCCCTGCATGTGAATGTGGTTTGGTGATGCTGGGATGTACTGCTGGGCAGTTAGAGGCAAAATGAGAAAAAGTAACTCATTCGGCCTGACAAGCTGTTTAAAGCACTTTTTAGGTGGTTTGGTGCATATGTGTGTAGGGCAGTTGTGGGCAATGTTCACAATTGCACTCTATTCGGCCTGAAACAACTTTTTAAGCAATAACTGTTAGATTTAGTGATTGCAAGCCAGCAGAACGTGCTAGAGGCCTAAATGTCATATATGTGGTGTAGCTTCTCACCCCCTGCATGTGAATGTGGTTTGGTGATGCTGGGATGTACTGCTGGGCAGTTAGAGGCAAAATGAGAAAAAGTAACTCATTCGGCATGACAAGCTGTTTAAAGCACTTTTTAGGTGGTTTGGTGCATATGTGGTTCATTGTCGGGCAGTTGTGGGCAATGTTCACAATTGCACTCTATTCGGCCTGAATTAACTTTTTAAGCAATAACTGTTAGATTTAGTGATTGCAAGCCAGCAGAACGTGCTAGAGGCCTGAATCTCATATATGTGGTGTAGCTTCTCACCCCCTGCATGTGAATGTGGTTTGGTGATGCTGGGATGTACTGCTGGGCAGTTACAGGCAAAATGAGAAAAAGTAACTCATTCGGCCTGACAAGCTGTTTAAAGCACTTTTTAGGTTGTTTGGTGCATATGTGGTTCATTGTAGGGCAGTTGTGGGCAATGTTCACAATTGCACTCTATTCGGCCTGAATTAACTTTTTAAGCAATAACTGTTAGATTTAGTGATTGCAAGCCAGCAGAACGTGCTAGAGGCCTGAATCTCATATATGTGGTGTAGCTTCTCACCCCCTGCATGTGAATGTGGGTTGGTGATGCTGGGATATACTGCTTGGCAGTTACAGGCAAAATGAGAAAAAGTAACTCATTCGGCCTGACAAGCTGTTTAAAGCACTTTTTAGGTGGTTTGGTGCATATGTGGTTCATTGTAGGGCAGTTGTGGGCAATGTTCACAATTGCACTCTATTCGGCCTGAATTAACTTTTTAAGCAATAACTGTTAGATTTAGTGATTGCAAGCCAGCAGAACGTGCTAGAGGCCTGAATCTCATATATGTGGTGTAGCTTCTCACCCCCTGCATGTGAATGTGGTTTGGTGATGCTGGGATGTACTGCTGGGCAGTTACAGGCAAAATGAGAAAAAGTAACTCATTCGGCCTGACAAGCTGTTTAAAGCACTTTTTAGGTGGTTTGGTGCATATGTGGTTCATTGTAGGGCAGTTGTGGGCAATGTTCACAATTGCACTCTATTCGGCCTGAATTAACTTTTTAAGCAATAACTGTTAGATTTAGTGATTGCAAGCCAGCAGAACGTGCTAGAGGCCTGAATCTCATATATGTGGTGTAGCTTCTCACCCCCTGCATGTGAATGTGGTTTGGTGATGCTGGGATGTACTGCTGGGCAGTTAGAGGCAAAATGAGAAAAAGTAACTCATTCGGCCTGACAAGCTGTTTAAAGCACTTTTTAGGTGGTTTGGTGCATATGTGGTTCATTGTAGGGCAGTTGTGGGCAATGTTCACAATTGCACTCTATTTGGCCTGAAACAACTTTTAAGCAATAACTGTTAGATTTAGTGATTGCAAGCCAGCAGAACGTGCTAGAGGCCTGAATCTCATATATGTGGTGTAGCTTCTCACCCCCTGCATGTGAATGTGGTTTGGTGATGCTGGGATGTACTGCTGGGCAGTTACAGGCAAAATGAGAAAAAGTAACTCATTCGGCATGACAAGCTGTTTAAAGCACTTTTTAGGTGGTTTGGTGCATATGTGGTTCATTGTCGGGCAGTTGTGGGCAATGTTCACAATTGCACTCTATTCGGCCTGAATTAACTTTTTAAGCAATAACTGTTAGATTTAGTGATTGCAAGCCAGCAGAACGTGCTAGAGGCCTGAATCTCATATATGTGGTGTAGCTTCTCACCCCCTGCATGTGAATGTGGTTTGGTGATGCTGGGATGTACTGCTGGGCAGTTACAGGCAAAATGAGAAAAAGTAACTCATTCGGCCTGACAAGCTGTTTAAAGCACTTTTTAGGTGGTTTGGTGCATATGTGGTTCATTGTAGGGCAGTTGTGGGCAATGTTCACAATTGCACTCTATTCGGCCTGAAACAACTTTTTAAGCAATAACTGTTAGATTTAGTGATTGCAAGCCAGCAGAACGTGCTAGAGGCCTGAATCTCATATATGTGGTGTAGCTTCTCACCCCCTGCATGTGAATGTGGTTTGGTGATGCTGGGATGTACTGCTGGGCAGTTAGAGGCAAAATGAGAAAAAGTAACTCATTCGGCCTGACAAGCTGTTTAAAGCACTTTTTAGGTGGTTTGGTGCATATGTGGTTCATTGTAGGGCAGTTGTGGGCAATGTTCACAATTGCACTCTATTCGGCCTGAATTAACTTTTTAAGCAATAACTGTTAGATTTAGTGATTGCAAGCCAGCAGAACGTGCTAGAGGCCTGAATCTCATATATGTGGTGTAGCTTCTCACCCCCTGCATGTGAATGTGGTTTGGTGATGCTGGGATGTACTGCTGGGCAGTTAGAGGCAAAATGAGAAAAAGTAACTCATTCGGCCTGACAAGCTGTTTAAAGCACTTTTTAGGTGGTTTGGTGCATATGTGGTTCATTGTAGGGCAGTTGTGGGCAATGTTCACAATTGCACTCTATTCGGCCTGAAACAACTTTTTAAGCAATAACTGTTAGATTTAGTGATTGCAAGCCAGCAGAACGTGCTAGAGGCCTAAATGTCATATATGTGGTGTAGCTTCTCACCCCCTGCATGTGAATGTGGTTTGGTGATGCTGGGATGTACTGCTGGGCAGTTAGAGGCAAAATGAGAAAAAGTAACTCATTCGGCATGACAAGCTGTTTAAAGCACTTTTTAGGTGGTTTGGTGCATATGTGGTTCATTGTCGGGCAGTTGTGGGCAATGTTCACAATTGCACTCTATTCGGCCTGAATTAACTTTTTAAGCAATAACTGTTAGATTTAGTGATTGCAAGCCAGCAGAACGTGCTAGAGGCCTGAATCTCATATATGTGGTGTAGCTTCTCACCCCCTGCATGTGAATGTGGGTTGGTGATGCTGGGATATACTGCTTGGCAGTTACAGGCAAAATGAGAAAAAGTAACTCATTCGGCCTGACAAGCTGTTTAAAGCACTTTTTAGGTGGTTTGGTGCATATGTGGTTCATTGTAGGGCAGTTGTGGGCAATGTTCACAATTGCACTCTATTCGGCCTGAATTAACTTTTTAAGCAATAACTGTTAGATTTAGTGATTGCAAGCCAGCAGAACGTGCTAGAGGCCTGAATCTCATATATGTGGTGTAGCTTCTCACCCCCTGCATGTGAATGTGGTTTGGTGATGCTGGGATGTACTGCTGGGCAGTTACAGGCAAAATGAGAAAAAGTAACTCATTCGGCCTGACAAGCTGTTTAAAGCACTTTTTAGGTGGTTTGGTGCATATGTGGTTCATTGTAGGGCAGTTGTGGGCAATGTTCACAATTGCACTCTATTCGGCCTGAATTAACTTTTTAAGCAATAACTGTTAGATTTAGTGATTGCAAGCCAGCAGAACGTGCTAGAGGCCTGAATCTCATATATGTGGTGTAGCTTCTCACCCCCTGCATGTGAATGTGGTTTGGTGATGCTGGGATGTACTGCTGGGCAGTTAGAGGCAAAATGAGAAAAAGTAACTAATTCGGCCTGACAAGCTGTTTAAAGCACTTTTTAGGTGGTTTGGTGCATATGTGGTTCATTGTAGGGCAGTTGTGGGCAATGTTCACAATTGCACTCTATTTGGCCTGAAACAACTTTTAAGCAATAACTGTTAGATTTAGTGATTGCAAGCCAGCAGAACGTGCTAGAGGCCTGAATCTCATATATGTGGTGTAGCTTCTCACCCCCTGCATGTGAATGTGGTTTGGTGATGCTGGGATGTACTGCTGGGCAGTTACAGGCAAAATGAGAAAAAGTAACTCATTCGGCATGACAAGCTGTTTAAAGCACTTTTTAGGTGGTTTGGTGCATATGTGGTTCATTGTCGGGCAGTTGTGGGCAATGTTCACAATTGCACTCTATTCGGCCTGAATTAACTTTTTAAGCAATAACTGTTAGATTTAGTGATTGCAAGCCAGCAGAACGTGCTAGAGGCCTGAATCTCATATATGTGGTGTAGCTTCTCACCCCCTGCATGTGAATGTGGTTTGGTGATGCTGGGATGTACTGCTGGGCAGTTAGAGGCAAAATGAGAAAAAGTAACTCATTCGGCCTGACAAGCTGTTTAAAGCACTTTTTAGGTGGTTTGGTGCATATGTGGTTCATTGTAGGGCAGTTGTGGGCAATGTTCACAATTGCACTCTATTCGGCCTGAAACAACTTTTTAAGCAATAACTGTTAGATTTAGTGATTGCAAGCCAGCAGAACGTGCTAGAGGCCTGAATCTCATATATGTGGTGTAGCTTCTCACCCCCTGCATGTGAATGTGGTTTGGTGATGCTGGGATGTACTGCTGGGCAGTTAGAGGCAAAATGAGAAAAAGTAACTCATTCGGCATGACAAGCTGTTTAAAGCACTTTTTAGGTGGTTTGGTGCATATGTGGTTCATTGTCGGGCAGTTGTGGGCAATGTTCACAATTGCACTCTATTCGGCCTGAATTAACTTTTTAAGCAATAACTGTTAGATTTAGTGATTGCAAGCCAGCAGAACGTGCTAGAGGCCTGAATCTCATATATGTGGTGTAGCTTCTCACCCCCTGCATGTGAATGTGGTTTGGTGATGCTGGGATGTACTGCTGGGCAGTTACAGGCAAAATGAGAAAAAGTAACTCATTCGGCCTGACAAGCTGTTTAAAGCACTTTTTAGGTGGTTTGGTGCATATGTGGTTCATTGTAGGGCAGTTGTGGGCAATGTTCACAATTGCACTCTATTCGGCCTGAATTAACTTTTTAAGCAATAACTGTTAGATTTAGTGATTGCAAGCCAGCAGAACGTGCTAGAGGCCTGAATCTCATATATGTGGTGTAGCTTCTCACCCCCTGCATGTGAATGTGGGTTGGTGATGCTGGGATATACTGCTTGGCAGTTACAGGCAAAATGAGAAAAAGTAACTCATTCGGCCTGACAAGCTGTTTAAAGCACTTTTTAGGTGGTTTGGTGCATATGTGGTTCATTGTAGGGCAGTTGTGGGCAATGTTCACAATTGCACTCTATTCGGCCTGAATTAACTTTTTAAGCAATAACTGTTAGATTTAGTGATTGCAAGCCAGCAGAACGTGCTAGAGGCCTGAATCTCATATATGTGGTGTAGCTTCTCACCCCCTGCATGTGAATGTGGTTTGGTGATGCTGGGATGTACTGCTGGGCAGTTACAGGCAAAATGAGAAAAAGTAACTCATTCGGCCTGACAAGCTGTTTAAAGCACTTTTTAGGTGGTTTGGTGCATATGTGGTTCATTGTAGGGCAGTTGTGGGCAATGTTCACAATTGCACTCTATTCGGCCTGAATTAACTTTTTAAGCAATAACTGTTAGATTTAGTGATTGCAAGCCAGCAGAACGTGCTAGAGGCCTGAATCTCATATATGTGGTGTAGCTTCTCACCCCCTGCATGTGAATGTGGTTTGGTGATGCTGGGATGTACTGCTGGGCAGTTAGAGGCAAAATGAGAAAAAGTAACTCATTCGGCTTGACAAGCTGTTTAAAGCACTTTTTAGGTGGTTTGGTGCATATGTGGTTCATTGTAGGGCAGTTGTGGGCAATGTTCACAATTGCACTCTATTTGGCCTGAAACAACTTTTAAGCAATAACTGTTAGATTTAGTGATTGCAAGCCAGCAGAACGTGCTAGAGGCCTGAATCTCATATATGTGGTGTAGCTTCTCACCCCCTGCATGTGAATGTGGTTTGGTGATGCTGGGATGTACTGCTGGGCAGTTACAGGCAAAATGAGAAAAAGTAACTCATTCGGCATGACAAGCTGTTTAAAGCACTTTTTAGGTGGTTTGGTGCATATGTGGTTCATTGTCGGGCAGTTGTGGGCAATGTTCACAATTGCACTCTATTCGGCCTGAATTAACTTTTTAAGCAATAACTGTTAGATTTAGTGATTGCAAGCCAGCAGAACGTGCTAGAGGCCTGAATCTCATATATGTGGTGTAGCTTCTCACCCCCTGCATGTGAATGTGGTTTGGTGATGCTGGGATGTACTGCTGGGCAGTTACAGGCAAAATGAGAAAAAGTAACTCATTCGGCCTGACAAGCTGTTTAAAGCACTTTTTAGGTGGTTTGGTGCATATGTGGTTCATTGTAGGGCAGTTGTGGGCAATGTTCACAATTGCACTCTATTCGGCCTGAAACAACTTTTTAAGCAATAACTGTTAGATTTAGTGATTGCAAGCCAGCAGAACGTGCTAGAGGCCTGAATCTCATATATGTGGTGTAGCTTCTCACCCCCTGCATGTGAATGTGGTTTGGTGATGCTGGGATGTACTGCTGGGCAGTTAGAGGCAAAATGAGAAAAAGTAACTCATTCGGCCTGACAAGCTGTTTAAAGCACTTTTTAGGTGGTTTGGTGCATATGTGGTTCATTGTAGGGCAGTTGTGGGCAATGTTCACAATTGCACTCTATTTGGCCTGAAACAACTTTTAAGCAATAACTGTTAGATTTAGTGATTGCAAGCCAGCAGAACGTGCTAGAGGCCTGAATCTCATATATGTGGTGTAGCTTCTCACCCCCTGCATGTGAATGTGGTTTGGTGATGCTGGGATGTACTGCTGGGCAGTTACAGGCAAAATGAGAAAAAGTAACTCATTCGGCATGACAAGCTGTTTAAAGCACTTTTTAGGTGGTTTGGTGCATATGTGGTTCATTGTCGGGCAGTTGTGGGCAATGTTCACAATTGCACTCTATTCGGCCTGAATTAACTTTTTAAGCAATAACTGTTAGATTTAGTGATTGCAAGCCAGCAGAACGTGCTAGAGGCCTGAATCTCATATATGTGGTGTAGCTTCTCACCCCCTGCATGTGAATGTGGTTTGGTGATGCTGGGATGTACTGCTGGGCAGTTACAGGCAAAATGAGAAAAAGTAACTCATTCGGCCTGACAAGCTGTTTAAAGCACTTTTTAGGTGGTTTGGTGCATATGTGGTTCATTGTAGGGCAGTTGTGGGCAATGTTCACAATTGCACTCTATTCGGCCTGAAACAACTTTTTAAGCAATAACTGTTAGATTTAGTGATTGCAAGCCAGCAGAACGTGCTAGAGGCCTGAATCTCATATATGTGGTGTAGCTTCTCACCCCCTGCATGTGAATGTGGTTTGGTGATGCTGGGATGTACTGCTGGGCAGTTAGAGGCAAAATGAGAAAAAGTAACTCATTCGGCCTGACAAGCTGTTTAAAGCACTTTTTAGGTGGTTTGGTGCATATGTGGTTCATTGTAGGGCAGTTGTGGGCAATGTTCACAATTGCACTCTATTCGGCCTGAATTAACTTTTTAAGCAATAACTGTTAGATTTAGTGATTGCAAGCCAGCAGAACGTGCTAGAGGCCTGAATCTCATATATGTGGTGTAGCTTCTCACCCCCTGCATGTGAATGTGGTTTGGTGATGCTGGGATGTACTGCTGGGCAGTTAGAGGCAAAATGAGAAAAAGTAACTCATTCGGCCTGACAAGCTGTTTAAAGCACTTTTTAGGTGGTTTGGTGCATATGTGGTTCATTGTAGGGCAGTTGTGGGCAATGTTCACAATTGCACTCTATTCGGCCTGAAACAACTTTTTAAGCAATAACTGTTAGATTTAGTGATTGCAAGCCAGCAGAACGTGCTAGAGGCCTAAATGTCATATATGTGGTGTAGCTTCTCACCCCCTGCATGTGAATGTGGTTTGGTGATGCTGGGATGTACTGCTGGGCAGTTAGAGGCAAAATGAGAAAAAGTAACTCATTCGGCATGACAAGCTGTTTAAAGCACTTTTTAGGTGGTTTGGTGCATATGTGGTTCATTGTCGGGCAGTTGTGGGCAATGTTCACAATTGCACTCTATTCGGCCTGAATTAACTTTTTAAGCAATAACTGTTAGATTTAGTGATTGCAAGCCAGCAGAACGTGCTAGAGGCCTGAATCTCATATATGTGGTGTAGCTTCTCACCCCCTGCATGTGAATGTGGTTTGGTGATGCTGGGATGTACTGCTGGGCAGTTACAGGCAAAATGAGAAAAAGTAACTCATTCGGCCTGACAAGCTGTTTAAAGCACTTTTTAGGTGGTTTGGTGCATATGTGGTTCATTGTAGGGCAGTTGTGGGCAATGTTCACAATTGCACTCTATTCGGCCTGAAACAACTTTTTAAGCAATAACTGTTAGATTTAGTGATTGCAAGCCAGCAGAACGTGCTAGAGGCCTGAATCTCATATATGTGGTGTAGCTTCTCACCCCCTGCATGTGAATGTGGTTTGGTGATGCTGGGATGTACTGCTGGGCAGTTAGAGGCAAAATGAGAAAAAGTAACTCATTCGGCCTGACAAGCTGTTTAAAGCACTTTTTAGGTGGTTTGGTGCATATGTGGTTCATTGTAGGGCAGTTGTGGGCAATGTTCACAATTGCACTCTATTCGGCCTGAATTAACTTTTTAAGCAATAACTGTTAGATTTAGTGATTGCAAGCCAGCAGAACGTGCTAGAGGCCTGAATCTCATATATGTGGTGTAGCTTCTCACCCCCTGCATGTGAATGTGGTTTGGTGATGCTGGGATGTACTGCTGGGCAGTTAGAGGCAAAATGAGAAAAAGTAACTCATTCGGCCTGACAAGCTGTTTAAAGCACTTTTTAGGTGGTTTGGTGCATATGTGGTTCATTGTAGGGCAGTTGTGGGCAATGTTCACAATTGCACTCTATTCGGCCTGAAACAACTTTTTAAGCAATAACTGTTAGATTTAGTGATTGCAAGCCAGCAGAACGTGCTAGAGGCCTAAATGTCATATATGTGGTGTAGCTTCTCACCCCCTGCATGTGAATGTGGTTTGGTGATGCTGGGATGTACTGCTGGGCAGTTAGAGGCAAAATGAGAAAAAGTAACTCATTCGGCATGACAAGCTGTTTAAAGCACTTTTTAGGTGGTTTGGTGCATATGTGGTTCATTGTCGGGCAGTTGTGGGCAATGTTCACAATTGCACTCTATTCGGCCTGAATTAACTTTTTAAGCAATAACTGTTAGATTTAGTGATTGCAAGCCAGCAGAACGTGCTAGAGGCCTGAATCTCATATATGTGGTGTAGCTTCTCACCCCCTGCATGTGAATGTGGTTTGGTGATGCTGGGATGTACTGCTGGGCAGTTACAGGCAAAATGAGAAAAAGTAACTCATTCGGCCTGACAAGCTGTTTAAAGCACTTTTTAGGTGGTTTGGTGCATATGTGGTTCATTGTAGGGCAGTTGTGGGCAATGTTCACAATTGCACTCTATTCGGCCTGAATTAACTTTTTAAGCAATAACTGTTAGATTTAGTGATTGCAAGCCAGCAGAACGTGCTAGAGGCCTGAATCTCATATATGTGGTGTAGCTTCTCACCCCCTGCATGTGAATGTGGGTTGGTGATGCTGGGATATACTGCTTGGCAGTTACAGGCAAAATGAGAAAAAGTAACTCATTCGGCCTGACAAGCTGTTTAAAGCACTTTTTAGGTGGTTTGGTGCATATGTGGTTCATTGTAGGGCAGTTGTGGGCAATGTTCACAATTGCACTCTATTCGGCCTGAATTAACTTTTTAAGCAATAACTGTTAGATTTAGTGATTGCAAGCCAGCAGAACGTGCTAGAGGCCTGAATCTCATATATGTGGTGTAGCTTCTCACCCCCTGCATGTGAATGTGGTTTGGTGATGCTGGGATGTACTGCTGGGCAGTTACAGGCAAAATGAGAAAAAGTAACTCATTCGGCCTGACAAGCTGTTTAAAGCACTTTTTAGGTGGTTTGGTGCATATGTGGTTCATTGTAGGGCAGTTGTGGGCAATGTTCACAATTGCACTCTATTTGGCCTGAAACAACTTTTAAGCAATAACTGTTAGATTTAGTGATTGCAAGCCAGCAGAACGTGCTAGAGGCCTGAATCTCATATATGTGGTGTAGCTTCTCACCCCCTGCATGTGAATGTGGTTTGGTGATGCTGGGATGTACTGCTGGGCAGTTACAGGCAAAATGAGAAAAAGTAACTCATTCGGCATGACAAGCTGTTTAAAGCACTTTTTAGGTGGTTTGGTGCATATGTGGTTCATTGTCGGGCAGTTGTGGGCAATGTTCACAATTGCACTCTATTCGGCCTGAATTAACTTTTTAAGCAATAACTGTTAGATTTAGTGATTGCAAGCCAGCAGAACGTGCTAGAGGCCTGAATCTCATATATGTGGTGTAGCTTCTCACCCCCTGCATGTGAATGTGGTTTGGTGATGCTGGGATGTACTGCTGGGCAGTTACAGGCAAAATGAGAAAAAGTAACTCATTCGGCCTGACAAGCTGTTTAAAGCACTTTTTAGGTGGTTTGGTGCATATGTGGTTCATTGTAGGGCAGTTGTGGGCAATGTTCACAATTGCACTCTATTCGGCCTGAAACAACTTTTTAAGCAATAACTGTTAGATTTAGTGATTGCAAGCCAGCAGAACGTGCTAGAGGCCTGAATCTCATATATGTGGTGTAGCTTCTCACCCCCTGCATGTGAATGTGGTTTGGTGATGCTGGGATGTACTGCTGGGCAGTTAGAGGCAAAATGAGAAAAAGTAACTCATTCGGCCTGACAAGCTGTTTAAAGCACTTTTTAGGTGGTTTGGTGCATATGTGGTTCATTGTAGGGCAGTTGTGGGCAATGTTCACAATTGCACTCTATTCGGCCTGAATTAACTTTTTAAGCAATAACTGTTAGATTTAGTGATTGCAAGCCAGCAGAACGTGCTAGAGGCCTGAATCTCATATATGTGGTGTAGCTTCTCACCCCCTGCATGTGAATGTGGTTTGGTGATGCTGGGATGTACTGCTGGGCAGTTAGAGGCAAAATGAGAAAAAGTAACTCATTCGGCCTGACAAGCTGTTTAAAGCACTTTTTAGGTGGTTTGGTGCATATGTGGTTCATTGTAGGGCAGTTGTGGGCAATGTTCACAATTGCACTCTATTCGGCCTGAAACAACTTTTTAAGCAATAACTGTTAGATTTAGTGATTGCAAGCCAGCAGAACGTGCTAGAGGCCTAAATGTCATATATGTGGTGTAGCTTCTCACCCCCTGCATGTGAATGTGGTTTGGTGATGCTGGGATGTACTGCTGGGCAGTTAGAGGCAAAATGAGAAAAAGTAACTCATTCGGCATGACAAGCTGTTTAAAGCACTTTTTAGGTGGTTTGGTGCATATGTGGTTCATTGTCGGGCAGTTGTGGGCAATGTTCACAATTGCACTCTATTCGGCCTGAATTAACTTTTTAAGCAATAACTGTTAGATTTAGTGATTGCAAGCCAGCAGAACGTGCTAGAGGCCTGAATCTCATATATGTGGTGTAGCTTCTCACCCCCTGCATGTGAATGTGGTTTGGTGATGCTGGGATGTACTGCTGGGCAGTTACAGGCAAAATGAGAAAAAGTAACTCATTCGGCCTGACAAGCTGTTTAAAGCACTTTTTAGGTGGTTTGGTGCATATGTGGTTCATTGTAGGGCAGTTGTGGGCAATGTTCACAATTGCACTCTATTCGGCCTGAAACAACTTTTTAAGCAATAACTGTTAGATTTAGTGATTGCAAGCCAGCAGAACGTGCTAGAGGCCTGAATCTCATATATGTGGTGTAGCTTCTCACCCCCTGCATGTGAATGTGGTTTGGTGATGCTGGGATGTACTGCTGGGCAGTTAGAGGCAAAATGAGAAAAAGTAACTCATTCGGCCTGACAAGCTGTTTAAAGCACTTTTTAGGTGGTTTGGTGCATATGTGGTTCATTGTAGGGCAGTTGTGGGCAATGTTCACAATTGCACTCTATTCGGCCTGAATTAACTTTTTAAGCAATAACTGTTAGATTTAGTGATTGCAAGCCAGCAGAACGTGCTAGAGGCCTGAATCTCATATATGTGGTGTAGCTTCTCACCCCCTGCATGTGAATGTGGTTTGGTGATGCTGGGATGTACTGCTGGGCAGTTAGAGGCAAAATGAGAAAAAGTAACTCATTCGGCCTGACAAGCTGTTTAAAGCACTTTTTAGGTGGTTTGGTGCATATGTGGTTCATTGTAGGGCAGTTGTGGGCAATGTTCACAATTGCACTCTATTCGGCCTGAAACAACTTTTTAAGCAATAACTGTTAGATTTAGTGATTGCAAGCCAGCAGAACGTGCTAGAGGCCTAAATGTCATATATGTGGTGTAGCTTCTCACCCCCTGCATGTGAATGTGGTTTGGTGATGCTGGGATGTACTGCTGGGCAGTTAGAGGCAAAATGAGAAAAAGTAACTCATTCGGCATGACAAGCTGTTTAAAGCACTTTTTAGGTGGTTTGGTGCATATGTGGTTCATTGTCGGGCAGTTGTGGGCAATGTTCACAATTGCACTCTATTCGGCCTGAATTAACTTTTTAAGCAATAACTGTTAGATTTAGTGATTGCAAGCCAGCAGAACGTGCTAGAGGCCTGAATCTCATATATGTGGTGTAGCTTCTCACCCCCTGCATGTGAATGTGGTTTGGTGATGCTGGGATGTACTGCTGGGCAGTTACAGGCAAAATGAGAAAAAGTAACTCATTCGGCCTGACAAGCTGTTTAAAGCACTTTTTAGGTGGTTTGGTGCATATGTGGTTCATTGTAGGGCAGTTGTGGGCAATGTTCACAATTGCACTCTATTCGGCCTGAATTAACTTTTTAAGCAATAACTGTTAGATTTAGTGATTGCAAGCCAGCAGAACGTGCTAGAGGCCTGAATCTCATATATGTGGTGTAGCTTCTCACCCCCTGCATGTGAATGTGGGTTGGTGATGCTGGGATATACTGCTTGGCAGTTACAGGCAAAATGAGAAAAAGTAACTCATTCGGCCTGACAAGCTGTTTAAAGCACTTTTTAGGTGGTTTGGTGCATATGTGGTTCATTGTAGGGCAGTTGTGGGCAATGTTCACAATTGCACTCTATTCGGCCTGAATTAACTTTTTAAGCAATAACTGTTAGATTTAGTGATTGCAAGCCAGCAGAACGTGCTAGAGGCCTGAATCTCATATATGTGGTGTAGCTTCTCACCCCCTGCATGTGAATGTGGTTTGGTGATGCTGGGATGTACTGCTGGGCAGTTACAGGCAAAATGAGAAAAAGTAACTCATTCGGCCTGACAAGCTGTTTAAAGCACTTTTTAGGTGGTTTGGTGCATATGTGGTTCATTGTAGGGCAGTTGTGGGCAATGTTCACAATTGCACTCTATTCGGCCTGAATTAACTTTTTAAGCAATAACTGTTAGATTTAGTGATTGCAAGCCAGCAGAACGTGCTAGAGGCCTGAATCTCATATATGTGGTGTAGCTTCTCACCCCCTGCATGTGAATGTGGTTTGGTGATGCTGGGATGTACTGCTGGGCAGTTAGAGGCAAAATGAGAAAAAGTAACTCATTCGGCCTGACAAGCTGTTTAAAGCACTTTTTAGGTGGTTTGGTGCATATGTGTGTAGGGCAGTTGTGGGCAATGTTCACAATTGCACTCTATTCGGCCTGAAACAACTTTTTAAGCAATAACTGTTAGATTTAGTGATTGCAAGCCAGCAGAACGTGCTAGAGGCCTAAATGTCATATATGTGGTGTAGCTTCTCACCCCCTGCATGTGAATGTGGTTTGGTGATGCTGGGATGTACTGCTGGGCAGTTAGAGGCAAAATGAGAAAAAGTAACTCATTCGGCATGACAAGCTGTTTAAAGCACTTTTTAGGTGGTTTGGTGCATATGTGGTTCATTGTCGGGCAGTTGTGGGCAATGTTCACAATTGCACTCTATTCGGCCTGAATTAACTTTTTAAGCAATAACTGTTAGATTTAGTGATTGCAAGCCAGCAGAACGTGCTAGAGGCCTGAATCTCATATATGTGGTGTAGCTTCTCACCCCCTGCATGTGAATGTGGTTTGGTGATGCTGGGATGTACTGCTGGGCAGTTACAGGCAAAATGAGAAAAAGTAACTCATTCGGCCTGACAAGCTGTTTAAAGCACTTTTTAGGTGGTTTGGTGCATATGTGGTTCATTGTAGGGCAGTTGTGGGCAATGTTCACAATTGCACTCTATTCGGCCTGAATTAACTTTTTAAGCAATAACTGTTAGATTTAGTGATTGCAAGCCAGCAGAACGTGCTAGAGGCCTGAATCTCATATATGTGGTGTAGCTTCTCACCCCCTGCATGTGAATGTGGGTTGGTGATGCTGGGATATACTGCTTGGCAGTTACAGGCAAAATGAGAAAAAGTAACTCATTCGGCCTGACAAGCTGTTTAAAGCACTTTTTAGGTGGTTTGGTGCATATGTGGTTCATTGTAGGGCAGTTGTGGGCAATGTTCACAATTGCACTCGATTCGGCCTGAATTAACTTTTTAAGCAATAACTGTTAGATTTAGTGATTGCAAGCCAGCAGAACGTGCTAGAGGCCTGAATCTCATATATGTGGTGTAGCTTCTCACCCCCTGCATGTGAATGTGGTTTGGTGATGCTGGGATGTACTGCTGGGCAGTTACAGGCAAAATGAGAAAAAGTAACTCATTCGGCCTGACAAGCTGTTTAAAGCACTTTTTAGGTGGTTTGGTGCATATGTGGTTCATTGTAGGGCAGTTGTGGGCAATGTTCACAATTGCACTCTATTCGGCCTGAATTAACTTTTTAAGCAATAACTGTTAGATTTAGTGATTGCAAGCCAGCAGAACGTGCTAGAGGCCTGAATCTCATATATGTGGTGTAGCTTCTCACCCCCTGCATGTGAATGTGGTTTGGTGATGCTGGGATGTACTGCTGGGCAGTTAGAGGCAAAATGAGAAAAAGTAACTCATTCGGCCTGACAAGCTGTTTAAAGCACTTTTTAGGTGGTTTGGTGCATATGTGGTTCATTGTAGGGCAGTTGTGGGCAATGTTCACAATTGCACTCTATTTGGCCTGAAACAACTTTTAAGCAATAACTGTTAGATTTAGTGATTGCAAGCCAGCAGAACGTGCTAGAGGCCTGAATCTCATATATGTGGTGTAGCTTCTCACCCCCTGCATGTGAATGTGGTTTGGTGATGCTGGGATGTACTGCTGGGCAGTTACAGGCAAAATGAGAAAAAGTAACTCATTCGGCATGACAAGCTGTTTAAAGCACTTTTTAGGTGGTTTGGTGCATATGTGGTTCATTGTCGGGCAGTTGTGGGCAATGTTCACAATTGCACTCTATTCGGCCTGAATTAACTTTTTAAGCAATAACTGTTAGATTTAGTGATTGCAAGCCAGCAGAACGTGCTAGAGGCCTGAATCTCATATATGTGGTGTAGCTTCTCACCCCCTGCATGTGAATGTGGTTTGGTGATGCTGGGATGTACTGCTGGGCAGTTACAGGCAAAATGAGAAAAAGTAACTCATTCGGCCTGACAAGCTGTTTAAAGCACTTTTTAGGTGGTTTGGTGCATATGTGGTTCATTGTAGGGCAGTTGTGGGCAATGTTCACAATTGCACTCTATTCGGCCTGAAACAACTTTTTAAGCAATAACTGTTAGATTTAGTGATTGCAAGCCAGCAGAACGTGCTAGAGGCCTGAATCTCATATATGTGGTGTAGCTTCTCACCCCCTGCATGTGAATGTGGTTTGGTGATGCTGGGATGTACTGCTGGGCAGTTAGAGGCAAAATGAGAAAAAGTAACTCATTCGGCCTGACAAGCTGTTTAAAGCACTTTTTAGGTGGTTTGGTGCATATGTGGTTCATTGTAGGGCAGTTGTGGGCAATGTTCACAATTGCACTCTATTCGGCCTGAATTAACTTTTTAAGCAATAACTGTTAGATTTAGTGATTGCAAGCCAGCAGAACGTGCTAGAGGCCTGAATCTCATATATGTGGTGTAGCTTCTCACCCCCTGCATGTGAATGTGGTTTGGTGATGCTGGGATGTACTGCTGGGCAGTTAGAGGCAAAATGAGAAAAAGTAACTCATTCGGCCTGACAAGCTGTTTAAAGCACTTTTTAGGTGGTTTGGTGCATATGTGGTTCATTGTAGGGCAGTTGTGGGCAATGTTCACAATTGCACTCTATTCGGCCTGAAACAACTTTTTAAGCAATAACTGTTAGATTTAGTGATTGCAAGCCAGCAGAACGTGCTAGAGGCCTAAATGTCATATATGTGGTGTAGCTTCTCACCCCCTGCATGTGAATGTGGTTTGGTGATGCTGGGATGTACTGCTGGGCAGTTAGAGGCAAAATGAGAAAAAGTAACTCATTCGGCATGACAAGCTGTTTAAAGCACTTTTTAGGTGGTTTGGTGCATATGTGGTTCATTGTCGGGCAGTTGTGGGCAATGTTCACAATTGCACTCTATTTGGCCTGAAACAACTTTTAAGCAATAACTGTTAGATTTAGTGATTGCAAGCCAGCAGAACGTGCTAGAGGCCTGAATCTCATATATGTGGTGTAGCTTCTCACCCCCTGCATGTGAATGTGGTTTGGTGATGCTGGGATGTACTGCTGGGCAGTTACAGGCAAAATGAGAAAAAGTAACTCATTCGGCATGACAAGCTGTTTAAAGCACTTTTTAGGTGGTTTGGTGCATATGTGGTTCATTGTCGGGCAGTTGTGGGCAATGTTCACAATTGCACTCTATTCGGCCTGAATTAACTTTTTAAGCAATAACTGTTAGATTTAGTGATTGCAAGCCAGCAGAACGTGCTAGAGGCCTGAATCTCATATATGTGGTGTAGCTTCTCACCCCCTGCATGTGAATGTGGTTTGGTGATGCTGGGATGTACTGCTGGGCAGTTACAGGCAAAATGAGAAAAAGTAACTCATTCGGCCTGACAAGCTGTTTAAAGCACTTTTTAGGTGGTTTGGTGCATATGTGGTTCATTGTAGGGCAGTTGTGGGCAATGTTCACAATTGCACTCTATTCGGCCTGAAACAACTTTTTAAGCAATAACTGTTAGATTTAGTGATTGCAAGCCAGCAGAACGTGCTAGAGGCCTGAATCTCATATATGTGGTGTAGCTTCTCACCCCCTGCATGTGAATGTGGTTTGGTGATGCTGGGATGTACTGCTGGGCAGTTAGAGGCAAAATGAGAAAAAGTAACTCATTCGGCCTGACAAGCTGTTTAAAGCACTTTTTAGGTGGTTTGGTGCATATGTGGTTCATTGTAGGGCAGTTGTGGGCAATGTTCACAATTGCACTCTATTCGGCCTGAAACAACTTTTTAAGCAATAACTGTTAGATTTAGTGATTGCAAGCCAGCAGAACGTGCTAGAGGCCTAAATGTCATATATGTGGTGTAGCTTCTCACCCCCTGCATGTGAATGTGGTTTGGTGATGCTGGGATGTACTGCTGGGCAGTTAGAGGCAAAATGAGAAAAAGTAACTCATTCGGCATGACAAGCTGTTTAAAGCACTTTTTAGGTGGTTTGGTGCATATGTGGTTCATTGTCGGGCAGTTGTGGGCAATGTTCACAATTGCACTCTATTCGGCCTGAATTAACTTTTTAAGCAATAACTGTTAGATTTAGTGATTGCAAGCCAGCAGAACGTGCTAGAGG
The DNA here is from genome assembly GCF_027744805.1 of Dunckerocampus dactyliophorus. Taxonomy (NCBI): domain Eukaryota; kingdom Metazoa; phylum Chordata; class Actinopteri; order Syngnathiformes; family Syngnathidae; genus Dunckerocampus; species Dunckerocampus dactyliophorus. The sequence goes on along the minus strand of NC_072832.1, from coordinate 22,238,116 downwards.
CCTGAATCTCATATATGTGGTGTAGCTTCTCACCCCCTGCATGTGAATGTGGTTTGGTGATGCTGGGATGTACTGCTTGCTGGGCAGTTACAGGCAAAATGAGAAAAAGTAACTCATTCGGCCTGACAAGCTGTTTAAAGCACTTTTTAGGTGGTTTGGTGCATATGTGGTTCATTGTAGGGCAGTTGTGGGCAATGTTCACAATTGCACTCTATTCGGCCTGAATTAACTTTTTAAGCAATAACTGTTAGATTTAGTGATTGCAAGCCAGCAGAACGTGCTAGAGGCCTGAATCTCATATATGTGGTGTAGCTTCTCACCCCCTGCATGTGAATGTGGGTTGGTGATGCTGGGATATACTGCTTGGCAGTTACAGGCAAAATGAGAAAAAGTAACTCATTCGGCCTGACAAGCTGTTTAAAGCACTTTTTAGGTGGTTTGGTGCATATGTGGTTCATTGTAGGGCAGTTGTGGGCAATGTTCACAATTGCACTCTATTCGGCCTGAATTAACTTTTTAAGCAATAACTGTTAGATTTAGTGATTGCAAGCCAGCAGAACGTGCTAGAGGCCTGAATCTCATATATGTGGTGTAGCTTCTCACCCCCTGCATGTGAATGTGGTTTGGTGATGCTGGGATGTACTGCTGGGCAGTTACAGGCAAAATGAGAAAAAGTAACTCATTCGGCCTGACAAGCTGTTTAAAGCACTTTTTAGGTGGTTTGGTGCATATGTGGTTCATTGTAGGGCAGTTGTGGGCAATGTTCACAATTGCACTCTATTCGGCCTGAATTAACTTTTTAAGCAATAACTGTTAGATTTAGTGATTGCAAGCCAGCAGAACGTGCTAGAGGCCTGAATCTCATATATGTGGTGTAGCTTCTCACCCCCTGCATGTGAATGTGGTTTGGTGATGCTGGGATGTACTGCTGGGCAGTTAGAGGCAAAATGAGAAAAAGTAACTCATTCGGCCTGACAAGCTGTTTAAAGCACTTTTTAGGTGGTTTGGTGCATATGTGGTTCATTGTAGGGCAGTTGTGGGCAATGTTCACAATTGCACTCTATTTGGCCTGAAACAACTTTTAAGCAATAACTGTTAGATTTAGTGATTGCAAGCCAGCAGAACGTGCTAGAGGCCTAAATGTCATATATGTGGTGTAGCTTCTCACCCCCTGCATGTGAATGTGGTTTGGTGATGCTGGGATGTACTGCTGGGCAGTTAGAGGCAAAATGAGAAAAAGTAACTCATTCGGCATGACAAGCTGTTTAAAGCACTTTTTAGGTGGTTTGGTGCATATGTGGTTCATTGTCGGGCAGTTGTGGGCAATGTTCACAATTGCACTCTATTCGGCCTGAATTAACTTTTTAAGCAATAACTGTTAGATTTAGTGATTGCAAGCCAGCAGAACGTGCTAGAGGCCTGAATCTCATATATGTGGTGTAGCTTCTCACCCCCTGCATGTGAATGTGGGTTGGTGATGCTGGGATATACTGCTTGGCAGTTACAGGCAAAATGAGAAAAAGTAACTCATTCGGCCTGACAAGCTGTTTAAAGCACTTTTTAGGTGGTTTGGTGCATATGTGGTTCATTGTAGGGCAGTTGTGGGCAATGTTCACAATTGCACTCTATTCGGCCTGAATTAACTTTTTAAGCAATAACTGTTAGATTTAGTGATTGCAAGCCAGCAGAACGTGCTAGAGGCCTGAATCTCATATATGTGGTGTAGCTTCTCACCCCCTGCATGTGAATGTGGTTTGGTGATGCTGGGATGTACTGCTGGGCAGTTACAGGCAAAATGAGAAAAAGTAACTCATTCGGCCTGACAAGCTGTTTAAAGCACTTTTTAGGTGGTTTGGTGCATATGTGGTTCATTGTAGGGCAGTTGTGGGCAATGTTCACAATTGCACTCTATTCGGCCTGAATTAACTTTTTAAGCAATAACTGTTAGATTTAGTGATTGCAAGCCAGCAGAACGTGCTAGAGGCCTGAATCTCATATATGTGGTGTAGCTTCTCACCCCCTGCATGTGAATGTGGTTTGGTGATGCTGGGATGTACTGCTGGGCAGTTAGAGGCAAAATGAGAAAAAGTAACTCATTCGGCCTGACAAGCTGTTTAAAGCACTTTTTAGGTGGTTTGGTGCATATGTGGTTCATTGTAGGGCAGTTGTGGGCAATGTTCACAATTGCACTCTATTTGGCCTGAAACAACTTTTAAGCAATAACTGTTAGATTTAGTGATTGCAAGCCAGCAGAACGTGCTAGAGGCCTGAATCTCATATATGTGGTGTAGCTTCTCACCCCCTGCATGTGAATGTGGTTTGGTGATGCTGGGATGTACTGCTGGGCAGTTACAGGCAAAATGAGAAAAAGTAACTCATTCGGCCTGACAAGCTGTTTAAAGCACTTTTTAGGTGGTTTGGTGCATATGTGGTTCATTGTAGGGCAGTTGTGGGCAATGTTCACAATTGCACTCTATTCGGCCTGAAACAACTTTTTAAGCAATAACTGTTAGATTTAGTGATTGCAAGCCAGCAGAACGTGCTAGAGGCCTGAATCTCATATATGTGGTGTAGCTTCTCACCCCCTGCATGTGAATGTGGTTTGGTGATGCTGGGATGTACTGCTGGGCAGTTAGAGGCAAAATGAGAAAAAGTAACTCATTCGGCCTGACAAGCTGTTTAAAGCACTTTTTAGGTGGTTTGGTGCATATGTGGTTCATTGTAGGGCAGTTGTGGGCAATGTTCACAATTGCACTCTATTCGGCCTGAATTAACTTTTTAAGCAATAACTGTTAGATTTAGTGATTGCAAGCCAGCAGAACGTGCTAGAGGCCTGAATCTCATATATGTGGTGTAGCTTCTCACCCCCTGCATGTGAATGTGGTTTGGTGATGCTGGGATGTACTGCTGGGCAGTTAGAGGCAAAATGAGAAAAAGTAACTCATTCGGCCTGACAAGCTGTTTAAAGCACTTTTTAGGTGGTTTGGTGCATATGTGGTTCATTGTAGGGCAGTTGTGGGCAATGTTCACAATTGCACTCTATTCGGCCTGAAACAACTTTTTAAGCAATAACTGTTAGATTTAGTGATTGCAAGCCAGCAGAACGTGCTAGAGGCCTAAATGTCATATATGTGGTGTAGCTTCTCACCCCCTGCATGTGAATGTGGTTTGGTGATGCTGGGATGTACTGCTGGGCAGTTAGAGGCAAAATGAGAAAAAGTAACTCATTCGGCATGACAAGCTGTTTAAAGCACTTTTTAGGTGGTTTGGTGCATATGTGGTTCATTGTCGGGCAGTTGTGGGCAATGTTCACAATTGCACTCTATTCGGCCTGAATTAACTTTTTAAGCAATAACTGTTAGATTTAGTGATTGCAAGCCAGCAGAACGTGCTAGAGGCCTGAATCTCATATATGTGGTGTAGCTTCTCACCCCCTGCATGTGAATGTGGTTTGGTGATGCTGGGATGTACTGCTGGGCAGTTAGAGGCAAAATGAGAAAAAGTAACTCATTCGGCCTGACAAGCTGTTTAAAGCACTTTTTAGGTGGTTTGGTGCATATGTGGTTCATTGTAGGGCAGTTGTGGGCAATGTTCACAATTGCACTCTATTCGGCCTGAATTAACTTTTTAAGCAATAACTGTTAGATTTAGTGATTGCAAGCCAGCAGAACGTGCTAGAGGCCTGAATCTCATATATGTGGTGTAGCTTCTCACCCCCTGCATGTGAATGTGGTTTGGTGATGCTGGGATGTACTGCTGGGCAGTTAGAGGCAAAATGAGAAAAAGTAACTCATTCGGCCTGACAAGCTGTTTAAAGCACTTTTTAGGTGGTTTGGTGCATATGTGGTTCATTGTAGGGCAGTTGTGGGCAATGTTCACAATTGCACTCTATTCGGCCTGAAACAACTTTTTAAGCAATAACTGTTAGATTTAGTGATTGCAAGCCAGCAGAACGTGCTAGAGGCCTGAATCTCATATATGTGGTGTAGCTTCTCACCCCCTGCATGTGAATGTGGTTTGGTGATGCTGGGATGTACTGCTGGGCAGTTAGAGGCAAAATGAGAAAAAGTAACTCATTCGGCCTGACAAGCTGTTTAAAGCACTTTTTAGGTGGTTTGGTGCATATGTGGTTCATTGTAGGGCAGTTGTGGGCAATGTTCACAATTGCACTCTATTCGGCCTGAATTAACTTTTTAAGCAATAACTGTTAGATTTAGTGATTGCAAGCCAGCAGAACGTGCTAGAGGCCTGAATCTCATATATGTGGTGTAGCTTCTCACCCCCTGCATGTGAATGTGGTTTGGTGATGCTGGGATGTACTGCTGGGCAGTTAGAGGCAAAATGAGAAAAAGTAACTCATTCGGCCTGACAAGCTGTTTAAAGCACTTTTTAGGTGGTTTGGTGCATATGTGGTTCATTGTAGGGCAGTTGTGGGCAATGTTCACAATTGCACTCTATTCGGCCTGAAACAACTTTTTAAGCAATAACTGTTAGATTTAGTGATTGCAAGCCAGCAGAACGTGCTAGAGGCCTAAATGTCATATATGTGGTGTAGCTTCTCACCCCCTGCATGTGAATGTGGTTTGGTGATGCTGGGATGTACTGCTGGGCAGTTAGAGGCAAAATGAGAAAAAGTAACTCATTCGGCATGACAAGCTGTTTAAAGCACTTTTTAGGTGGTTTGGTGCATATGTGGTTCATTGTCGGGCAGTTGTGGGCAATGTTCACAATTGCACTCTATTCGGCCTGAATTAACTTTTTAAGCAATAACTGTTAGATTTAGTGATTGCAAGCCAGCAGAACGTGCTAGAGGCCTGAATCTCATATATGTGGTGTAGCTTCTCACCCCCTGCATGTGAATGTGGTTTGGTGATGCTGGGATGTACTGCTGGGCAGTTACAGGCAAAATGAGAAAAAGTAACTCATTCGGCCTGACAAGCTGTTTAAAGCACTTTTTAGGTGGTTTGGTGCATATGTGGTTCATTGTAGGGCAGTTGTGGGCAATGTTCACAATTGCACTCTATTCGGCCTGAATTAACTTTTTAAGCAATAACTGTTAGATTTAGTGATTGCAAGCCAGCAGAACGTGCTAGAGGCCTGAATCTCATATATGTGGTGTAGCTTCTCACCCCCTGCATGTGAATGTGGTTTGGTGATGCTGGGATGTACTGCTGGGCAGTTACAGGCAAAATGAGAAAAAGTAACTCATTCGGCCTGACAAGCTGTTTAAAGCACTTTTTAGGTGGTTTGGTGCATATGTGGTTCATTGTAGGGCAGTTGTGGGCAATGTTCACAATTGCACTCTATTCGGCCTGAAACAACTTTTTAAGCAATAACTGTTAGATTTAGTGATTGCAAGCCAGCAGAACGTGCTAGAGGCCTGAATCTCATATATGTGGTGTAGCTTCTCACCCCCTGCATGTGAATGTGGTTTGGTGATGCTGGGATGTACTGCTGGGCAGTTAGAGGCAAAATGAGAAAAAGTAACTCATTCGGCCTGACAAGCTGTTTAAAGCACTTTTTAGGTGGTTTGGTGCATATGTGGTTCATTGTAGGGCAGTTGTGGGCAATGTTCACAATTGCACTCTATTCGGCCTGAATTAACTTTTTAAGCAATAACTGTTAGATTTAGTGATTGCAAGCCAGCAGAACGTGCTAGAGGCCTGAATCTCATATATGTGGTGTAGCTTCTCACCCCCTGCATGTGAATGTGGTTTGGTGATGCTGGGATGTACTGCTGGGCAGTTAGAGGCAAAATGAGAAAAAGTAACTCATTCGGCCTGACAAGCTGTTTAAAGCACTTTTTAGGTGGTTTGGTGCATATGTGGTTCATTGTAGGGCAGTTGTGGGCAATGTTCACAATTGCACTCTATTCGGCCTGAATTAACTTTTTAAGCAATAACTGTTAGATTTAGTGATTGCAAGCCAGCAGAACGTGCTAGAGGCCTGAATCTCATATATGTGGTGTAGCTTCTCACCCCCTGCATGTGAATGTGGTTTGGTGATGCTGGGATGTACTGCTGGGCAGTTACAGGCAAAATGAGAAAAAGTAACTCATTCGGCCTGACAAGCTGTTTAAAGCACTTTTTAGGTGGTTTGGTGCATATGTGGTTCATTGTAGGGCAGTTGTGGGCAATGTTCACAATTGCACTCTATTCGGCCTGAATTAACTTTTTAAGCAATAACTGTTAGATTTAGTGATTGCAAGCCAGCAGAACGTGCTAGAGGCCTGAATCTCATATATGTGGTGTAGCTTCTCACCCCCTGCATGTGAATGTGGGTTGGTGATGCTGGGATATACTGCTGGGCAGTTAGAGGCAAAATGAGAAAAAGTAACTCATTCGGCCTGACAAGCTGTTTAAAGCACTTTTTAGGTGGTTTGGTGCATATGTGGTTCATTGTAGGGCAGTTGTGGGCAATGTTCACAATTGCACTCTATTTGGCCTGAAACAACTTTTAAGCAATAACTGTTAGATTTAGTGATTGCAAGCCAGCAGAACGTGCTAGAGGCCTGAATCTCATATATGTGGTGTAGCTTCTCACCCCCTGCATGTGAATGTGGTTTGGTGATGCTGGGATGTACTGCTGGGCAGTTACAGGCAAAATGAGAAAAAGTAACTCATTCGGCATGACAAGCTGTTTAAAGCACTTTTTAGGTGGTTTGGTGCATATGTGGTTCATTGTCGGGCAGTTGTGGGCAATGTTCACAATTGCACTCTATTCGGCCTGAATTAACTTTTTAAGCAATAACTGTTAGATTTAGTGATTGCAAGCCAGCAGAACGTGCTAGAGGCCTGAATCTCATATATGTGGTGTAGCTTCTCACCCCCTGCATGTGAATGTGGTTTGGTGATGCTGGGATGTACTGCTGGGCAGTTACAGGCAAAATGAGAAAAAGTAACTCATTCGGCCTGACAAGCTGTTTAAAGCACTTTTTAGGTGGTTTGGTGCATATGTGGTTCATTGTAGGGCAGTTGTGGGCAATGTTCACAATTGCACTCTATTCGGCCTGAAACAACTTTTTAAGCAATAACTGTTAGATTTAGTGATTGCAAGCCAGCAGAACGTGCTAGAGGCCTGAATCTCATATATGTGGTGTAGCTTCTCACCCCCTGCATGTGAATGTGGTTTGGTGATGCTGGGATGTACTGCTGGGCAGTTAGAGGCAAAATGAGAAAAAGTAACTCATTCGGCATGACAAGCTGTTTAAAGCACTTTTTAGGTGGTTTGGTGCATATGTGGTTCATTGTAGGGCAGTTGTGGGCAATGTTCACAATTGCACTCTATTCGGCCTGAATTAACTTTTTAAACAATAACTGTTAGATTTAGTGATTGCAAGCCAGCAGAACGTGCTAGAGGCCTGAATCTCATATATGTGGTGTAGCTTCTCACCCCCTGCATGTGAATGTGGTTTGGTGATGCTGGGATGTACTGCTGGGCAGTTACAGGCAAAATGAGAAAAAGTAACTCATTCGGCCTGACAAGCTGTTTAAAGCACTTTTTAGGTGGTTTGGTGCATATGTGGTTCATTGTAGGGCAGTTGTGGGCAATGTTCACAATTGCACTCTATTTGGCCTGAAACAACTTTTAAGCAATAACTGTTAGATTTAGTGATTGCAAGCCAGCAGAACGTGCTAGAGGCCTGAATCTCATATATGTGGTGTAGCTTCTCACCCCCTGCATGTGAATGTGGTTTGGTGATGCTGGGATGTACTGCTGGGCAGTTACAGGCAAAATGAGAAAAAGTAACTCATTCGGCATGACAAGCTGTTTAAAGCACTTTTTAGGTGGTTTGGTGCATATGTGGTTCATTGTCGGGCAGTTGTGGGCAATGTTCACAATTGCACTCTATTCGGCCTGAATTAACTTTTTAAGCAATAACTGTTAGATTTAGTGATTGCAAGCCAGCAGAACGTGCTAGAGGCCTGAATCTCATATATGTTGTGTAGCTTCTCACCCCCTGCATGTGAATGTGGTTTGGTGATGCTGGGATGTACTGCTGGGCAGTTAGAGGCAAAATGAGAAAAAGTAACTCATTCGGCCTGACAAGCTGTTTAAAGCACTTTTTAGGTGGTTTGGTGCATATGTGGTTCATTGTAGGGCAGTTGTGGGCAATGTTCACAATTGCACTCTATTCGGCCTGAATTAACTTTTTAAGCAATAACTGTTAGATTTAGTGATTGCAAGCCAGCAGAACGTGCTAGAGGCCTGAATCTCATATATGTGGTGTAGCTTCTCACCCCCTGCATGTGAATGTGGTTTGGTGATGCTGGGATGTACTGCTGGGCAGTTAGAGGCAAAATGAGAAAAAGTAACTCATTCGGCCTGACAAGCTGTTTAAAGCACTTTTTAGGTGGTTTGGTGCATATGTGGTTCATTGTAGGGCAGTTGTGGGCAATGTTCACAATTGCACTCTATTCGGCCTGAAACAACTTTTTAAGCAATAACTGTTAGATTTAGTGATTGCAAGCCAGCAGAACGTGCTAGAGGCCTGAATCTCATATATGTGGTGTAGCTTCTCACCCCCTGCATGTGAATGTGGTTTGGTGATGCTGGGATGTACTGCTGGGCAGTTAGAGGCAAAATGAGAAAAAGTAACTCATTCGGCCTGACAAGCTGTTTAAAGCACTTTTTAGGTGGTTTGGTGCATATGTGGTTCATTGTAGGGCAGTTGTGGGCAATGTTCACAATTGCACTCTATTCGGCCTGAATTAACTTTTTAAGCAATAACTGTTAGATTTAGTGATTGCAAGCCAGCAGAACGTGCTAGAGGCCTGAATCTCATATATGTGGTGTAGCTTCTCACCCCCTGCATGTGAATGTGGTTTGGTGATGCTGGGATGTACTGCTGGGCAGTTAGAGGCAAAATGAGAAAAAGTAACTCATTCGGCCTGACAAGCTGTTTAAAGCACTTTTTAGGTGGTTTGGTGCATATGTGGTTCATTGTAGGGCAGTTGTGGGCAATGTTCACAATTGCACTCTATTCGGCCTGAAACAACTTTTTAAGCAATAACTGTTAGATTTAGTGATTGCAAGCCAGCAGAACGTGCTAGAGGCCTAAATGTCATATATGTGGTGTAGCTTCTCACCCCCTGCATGTGAATGTGGTTTGGTGATGCTGGGATGTACTGCTGGGCAGTTAGAGGCAAAATGAGAAAAAGTAACTCATTCGGCATGACAAGCTGTTTAAAGCACTTTTTAGGTGGTTTGGTGCATATGTGGTTCATTGTCGGGCAGTTGTGGGCAATGTTCACAATTGCACTCTATTCGGCCTGAATTAACTTTTTAAGCAATAACTGTTAGATTTAGTGATTGCAAGCCAGCAGAACGTGCTAGAGGCCTGAATCTCATATATGTGGTGTAGCTTCTCACCCCCTGCATGTGAATGTGGTTTGGTGATGCTGGGATGTACTGCTGGGCAGTTACAGGCAAAATGAGAAAAAGTAACTCATTCGGCCTGACAAGCTGTTTAAAGCACTTTTTAGGTGGTTTGGTGCATATGTGGTTCATTGTAGGGCAGTTGTGGGCAATGTTCACAATTGCACTCTATTCGGCCTGAATTAACTTTTTAAGCAATAACTGTTAGATTTAGTGATTGCAAGCCAGCAGAACGTGCTAGAGGCCTGAATCTCATATATGTGGTGTAGCTTCTCACCCCCTGCATGTGAATGTGGTTTGGTGATGCTGGGATGTACTGCTGGGCAGTTACAGGCAAAATGAGAAAAAGTAACTCATTCGGCCTGACAAGCTGTTTAAAGCACTTTTTAGGTGGTTTGGTGCATATGTGGTTCATTGTAGGGCAGTTGTGGGCAATGTTCACAATTGCACTCTATTCGGCCTGAAACAACTTTTTAAGCAATAACTGTTAGATTTAGTGATTGCAAGCCAGCAGAACGTGCTAGAGGCCTGAATCTCATATATGTGGTGTAGCTTCTCACCCCCTGCATGTGAATGTGGTTTGGTGATGCTGGGATGTACTGCTGGGCAGTTAGAGGCAAAATGAGAAAAAGTAACTCATTCGGCCTGACAAGCTGTTTAAAGCACTTTTTAGGTGGTTTGGTGCATATGTGGTTCATTGTAGGGCAGTTGTGGGCAATGTTCACAATTGCACTCTATTCGGCCTGAATTAACTTTTTAAGCAATAACTGTTAGATTTAGTGATTGCAAGCCAGCAGAACGTGCTAGAGGCCTGAATCTCATATATGTGGTGTAGCTTCTCACCCCCTGCATGTGAATGTGGTTTGGTGATGCTGGGATGTACTGCTGGGCAGTTAGAGGCAAAATGAGAAAAAGTAACTCATTCGGCCTGACAAGCTGTTTAAAGCACTTTTTAGGTGGTTTGGTGCATATGTGGTTCATTGTAGGGCAGTTGTGGGCAATGTTCACAATTGCACTCTATTCGGCCTGAATTAACTTTTTAAGCAATAACTGTTAGATTTAGTGATTGCAAGCCAGCAGAACGTGCTAGAGGCCTGAATCTCATATATGTGGTGTAGCTTCTCACCCCCTGCATGTGAATGTGGTTTGGTGATGCTGGGATGTACTGCTGGGCAGTTACAGGCAAAATGAGAAAAAGTAACTCATTCGGCCTGACAAGCTGTTTAAAGCACTTTTTAGGTGGTTTGGTGCATATGTGGTTCATTGTAGGGCAGTTGTGGGCAATGTTCACAATTGCACTCTATTCGGCCTGAATTAACTTTTTAAGCAATAACTGTTAGATTTAGTGATTGCAAGCCAGCAGAACGTGCTAGAGGCCTGAATCTCATATATGTGGTGTAGCTTCTCACCCCCTGCATGTGAATGTGGGTTGGTGATGCTGGGATATACTGCTGGGCAGTTAGAGGCAAAATGAGAAAAAGTAACTCATTCGGCCTGACAAGCTGTTTAAAGCACTTTTTAGGTGGTTTGGTGCATATGTGGTTCATTGTAGGGCAGTTGTGGGCAATGTTCACAATTGCACTCTATTTGGCCTGAAACAACTTTTAAGCAATAACTGTTAGATTTAGTGATTGCAAGCCAGCAGAACGTGCTAGAGGCCTGAATCTCATATATGTGGTGTAGCTTCTCACCCCCTGCATGTGAATGTGGTTTGGTGATGCTGGGATGTACTGCTGGGCAGTTACAGGCAAAATGAGAAAAAGTAACTCATTCGGCATGACAAGCTGTTTAAAGCACTTTTTAGGTGGTTTGGTGCATATGTGGTTCATTGTCGGGCAGTTGTGGGCAATGTTCACAATTGCACTCTATTCGGCCTGAATTAACTTTTTAAGCAATAACTGTTAGATTTAGTGATTGCAAGCCAGCAGAACGTGCTAGAGGCCTGAATCTCATATATGTGGTGTAGCTTCTCACCCCCTGCATGTGAATGTGGTTTGGTGATGCTGGGATGTACTGCTGGGCAGTTACAGGCAAAATGAGAAAAAGTAACTCATTCGGCCTGACAAGCTGTTTAAAGCACTTTTTAGGTGGTTTGGTGCATATGTGGTTCATTGTAGGGCAGTTGTGGGCAATGTTCACAATTGCACTCTATTCGGCCTGAAACAACTTTTTAAGCAATAACTGTTAGATTTAGTGATTGCAAGCCAGCAGAACGTGCTAGAGGCCTGAATCTCATATATGTGGTGTAGCTTCTCACCCCCTGCATGTGAATGTGGTTTGGTGATGCTGGGATGTACTGCTGGGCAGTTAGAGGCAAAATGAGAAAAAGTAACTCATTCGGCATGACAAGCTGTTTAAAGCACTTTTTAGGTGGTTTGGTGCATATGTGGTTCATTGTAGGGCAGTTGTGGGCAATGTTCACAATTGCACTCTATTCGGCCTGAATTAACTTTTTAAACAATAACTGTTAGATTTAGTGATTGCAAGCCAGCAGAACGTGCTAGAGGCCTGAATCTCATATATGTGGTGTAGCTTCTCACCCCCTGCATGTGAATGTGGTTTGGTGATGCTGGGATGTACTGCTGGGCAGTTACAGGCAAAATGAGAAAAAGTAACTCATTCGGCCTGACAAGCTGTTTAAAGCACTTTTTAGGTGGTTTGGTGCATATGTGGTTCATTGTAGGGCAGTTGTGGGCAATGTTCACAATTGCACTCTATTTGGCCTGAAACAACTTTTAAGCAATAACTGTTAGATTTAGTGATTGCAAGCCAGCAGAACGTGCTAGAGGCCTGAATCTCATATATGTGGTGTAGCTTCTCACCCCCTGCATGTGAATGTGGTTTGGTGATGCTGGGATGTACTGCTGGGCAGTTACAGGCAAAATGAGAAAAAGTAACTCATTCGGCATGACAAGCTGTTTAAAGCACTTTTTAGGTGGTTTGGTGCATATGTGGTTCATTGTCGGGCAGTTGTGGGCAATGTTCACAATTGCACTCTATTCGGCCTGAATTAACTTTTTAAGCAATAACTGTTAGATTTAGTGATTGCAAGCCAGCAGAACGTGCTAGAGGCCTGAATCTCATATATGTTGTGTAGCTTCTCACCCCCTGCATGTGAATGTGGTTTGGTGATGCTGGGATGTACTGCTGGGCAGTTACAGGCAAAATGAGAAAAAGTAACTCATTCGGCCTGACAAGCTGTTTAAAGCACTTTTTAGGTGGTTTGGTGCATATGTGGTTCATTGTAGGGCAGTTGTGGGCAATGTTCACAATTGCACTCTATTCGGCCTGAAGTAACTTTTTAAGCAATAACTGTTAGATTTAGTGATTGCAAGCCAGCAGAACGTGCTAGAGGCCTGAATCTCATATATGTGGTGTAGCTTCTCACCCCCTGCATGTGAATGTGGTTTGGTGATGCTGGGATGTACTGCTGGGCAGTTAGAGGCAAAATGAGAAAAAGTAACTCATTCGGCCTGACAAGCTGTTTAAAGCACTTTTTAGGTGGTTTGGTGCATATGTGGTTCATTGTAGGGCAGTTGTGGGCAATGTTCACAATTGCACTCTATTCGGCCTGAAACAACTTTTTAAGCAATAACTGTTAGATTTAGTGATTGCAAGCCAGCAGAACGTGCTAGAGGCCTGAATCTCATATATGTGGTGTAGCTTCTCACCCCCTGCATGTGAATGTGGTTTGGTGATGCTGGGATGTACTGCTGGGCAGTTACAGGCAAAATGAGAAAAAGTAACTCATTCGGCCTGACAAGCTGTTTAAAGCACTTTTTAGGTGGTTTGGTGCATATGTGGTTCATTGTAGGGCAGTTGTGGGCAATGTTCACAATTGCACTCTATTCGGCCTGAATTAACTTTTTAAGCAATAACTGTTAGATTTAGTGATTGCAAGCCAGCAGAACGTGCTAGAGGCCTGAATCTCATATATGTGGTGTAGCTTCTCACCCCCTGCATGTGAATGTGGTTTGGTGATGCTGGGATGTACTGCTGGGCAGTTAGAGGCAAAATGAGAAAAAGTAACTCATTCGGCCTGACAAGCTGTTTAAAGCACTTTTTAGGTGGTTTGGTGCATATGTGGTTCATTGTAGGGCAGTTGTGGGCAATGTTCACAATTGCACTCTATTTGGCCTGAAACAACTTTTAAGCAATAACTGTTAGATTTAGTGATTGCAAGCCAGCAGAACGTGCTAGAGGCCTGAATCTCATATATGTGGTGTAGCTTCTCACCCCCTGCATGTGAATGTGGTTTGGTGATGCTGGGATGTACTGCTGGGCAGTTACAGGCAAAATGAGAAAAAGTAACTCATTCGGCATGACAAGCTGTTTAAAGCACTTTTTAGGTGGTTTGGTGCATATGTGGTTCATTGTCGGGCAGTTGTGGGCAATGTTCACAATTGCACTCTATTCGGCCTGAATTAACTTTTTAAGCAATAACTGTTAGATTTAGTGATTGCAAGCCAGCAGAACGTGCTAGAGGCCTGAATCTCATATATGTGGTGTAGCTTCTCACCCCCTGCATGTGAATGTGGTTTGGTGATGCTGGGATGTACTGCTGGGCAGTTACAGGCAAAATGAGAAAAAGTAACTCATTCGGCCTGACAAGCTGTTTAAAGCACTTTTTAGGTGGTTTGGTGCATATGTGGTTCATTGTAGGGCAGTTGTGGGCAATGTTCACAATTGCACTCTATTCGGCCTGAAACAACTTTTTAAGCAATAACTGTTAGATTTAGTGATTGCAAGCCAGCAGAACGTGCTAGAGGCCTGAATCTCATATATGTGGTGTAGCTTCTCACCCCCTGCATGTGAATGTGGTTTGGTGATGCTGGGATGTACTGCTGGGCAGTTAGAGGCAAAATGAGAAAAAGTAACTCATTCGGCATGACAAGCTGTTTAAAGCACTTTTTAGGTGGTTTGGTGCATATGTGGTTCATTGTAGGGCAGTTGTGGGCAATGTTCACAATTGCACTCTATTCGGCCTGAATTAACTTTTTAAACAATAACTGTTAGATTTAGTGATTGCAAGCCAGCAGAACGTGCTAGAGGCCTGAATCTCATATATGTGGTGTAGCTTCTCACCCCCTGCATGTGAATGTGGTTTGGTGATGCTGGGATGTACTGCTGGGCAGTTACAGGCAAAATGAGAAAAAGTAACTCATTCGGCCTGACAAGCTGTTTAAAGCACTTTTTAGGTGGTTTGGTGCATATGTGGTTCATTGTAGGGCAGTTGTGGGCAATGTTCACAATTGCACTCTATTTGGCCTGAAACAACTTTTAAGCAATAACTGTTAGATTTAGTGATTGCAAGCCAGCAGAACGTGCTAGAGGCCTGAATCTCATATATGTGGTGTAGCTTCTCACCCCCTGCATGTGAATGTGGTTTGGTGATGCTGGGATGTACTGCTGGGCAGTTACAGGCAAAATGAGAAAAAGTAACTCATTCGGCATGACAAGCTGTTTAAAGCACTTTTTAGGTGGTTTGGTGCATATGTGGTTCATTGTCGGGCAGTTGTGGGCAATGTTCACAATTGCACTCTATTCGGCCTGAATTAACTTTTTAAGCAATAACTGTTAGATTTAGTGATTGCAAGCCAGCAGAACGTGCTAGAGGCCTGAATCTCATATATGTTGTGTAGCTTCTCACCCCCTGCATGTGAATGTGGTTTGGTGATGCTGGGATGTACTGCTGGGCAGTTACAGGCAAAATGAGAAAAAGTAACTCATTCGGCCTGACAAGCTGTTTAAAGCACTTTTTAGGTGGTTTGGTGCATATGTGGTTCATTGTAGGGCAGTTGTGGGCAATGTTCACAATTGCACTCTATTCGGCCTGAATTAACTTTTTAAGCAATAACTGTTAGATTTAGTGATTGCAAGCCAGCAGAACGTGCTAGAGGCCTGAATCTCATATATGTGGTGTAGCTTCTCACCCCCTGCATGTGAATGTGGTTTGGTGATGCTGGGATGTACTGCTGGGCAGTTAGAGGCAAAATGAGAAAAAGTAACTCATTCGGCCTGACAAGCTGTTTAAAGCACTTTTTAGGTGGTTTGGTGCATATGTGGTTCATTGTAGGGCAGTTGTGGGCAATGTTCACAATTGCACTCTATTCGGCCTGAATTAACTTTTTAAGCAATAACTGTTAGATTTAGTGATTGCAAGCCAGCAGAACGTGCTAGAGGCCTGAATCTCATATATGTGGTGTAGCTTCTCACCCCCTGCATGTGAATGTGGTTTGGTGATGCTGGGATGTACTGCTGGGCAGTTACAGGCAAAATGAGAAAAAGTAACTCATTCGGCCTGACAAGCTGTTTAAAGCACTTTTTAGGTGGTTTGGTGCATATGTGGTTCATTGTAGGGCAGTTGTGGGCAATGTTCACAATTGCACTCTATTCGGCCTGAATTAACTTTTTAAGCAATAACTGTTAGATTTAGTGATTGCAAGCCAGCAGAACGTGCTAGAGGCCTGAATCTCATATATGTGGTGTAGCTTCTCACCCCCTGCATGTGAATGTGGGTTGGTGATGCTGGGATATACTGCTGGGCAGTTAGAGGCAAAATGAGAAAAAGTAACTCATTCGGCCTGACAAGCTGTTTAAAGCACTTTTTAGGTGGTTTGGTGCATATGTGGTTCATTGTAGGGCAGTTGTGGGCAATGTTCACAATTGCACTCTATTTGGCCTGAAACAACTTTTAAGCAATAACTGTTAGATTTAGTGATTGCAAGCCAGCAGAACGTGCTAGAGGCCTGAATCTCATATATGTGGTGTAGCTTCTCACCCCCTGCATGTGAATGTGGTTTGGTGATGCTGGGATGTACTGCTGGGCAGTTACAGGCAAAATGAGAAAAAGTAACTCATTCGGCATGACAAGCTGTTTAAAGCACTTTTTAGGTGGTTTGGTGCATATGTGGTTCATTGTCGGGCAGTTGTGGGCAATGTTCACAATTGCACTCTATTCGGCCTGAATTAACTTTTTAAGCAATAACTGTTAGATTTAGTGATTGCAAGCCAGCAGAACGTGCTAGAGGCCTGAATCTCATATATGTGGTGTAGCTTCTCACCCCCTGCATGTGAATGTGGTTTGGTGATGCTGGGATGTACTGCTGGGCAGTTACAGGCAAAATGAGAAAAAGTAACTCATTCGGCCTGACAAGCTGTTTAAAGCACTTTTTAGGTGGTTTGGTGCATATGTGGTTCATTGTAGGGCAGTTGTGGGCAATGTTCACAATTGCACTCTATTCGGCCTGAAACAACTTTTTAAGCAATAACTGTTAGATTTAGTGATTGCAAGCCAGCAGAACGTGCTAGAGGCCTGAATCTCATATATGTGGTGTAGCTTCTCACCCCCTGCATGTGAATGTGGTTTGGTGATGCTGGGATGTACTGCTGGGCAGTTAGAGGCAAAATGAGAAAAAGTAACTCATTCGGCATGACAAGCTGTTTAAAGCACTTTTTAGGTGGTTTGGTGCATATGTGGTTCATTGTAGGGCAGTTGTGGGCAATGTTCACAATTGCACTCTATTCGGCCTGAATTAACTTTTTAAACAATAACTGTTAGATTTAGTGATTGCAAGCCAGCAGAACGTGCTAGAGGCCTGAATCTCATATATGTGGTGTAGCTTCTCACCCCCTGCATGTGAATGTGGTTTGGTGATGCTGGGATGTACTGCTGGGCAGTTACAGGCAAAATGAGAAAAAGTAACTCATTCGGCCTGACAAGCTGTTTAAAGCACTTTTTAGGTGGTTTGGTGCATATGTGGTTCATTGTAGGGCAGTTGTGGGCAATGTTCACAATTGCACTCTATTTGGCCTGAAACAACTTTTAAGCAATAACTGTTAGATTTAGTGATTGCAAGCCAGCAGAACGTGCTAGAGGCCTGAATCTCATATATGTGGTGTAGCTTCTCACCCCCTGCATGTGAATGTGGTTTGGTGATGCTGGGATGTACTGCTGGGCAGTTACAGGCAAAATGAGAAAAAGTAACTCATTCGGCATGACAAGCTGTTTAAAGCACTTTTTAGGTGGTTTGGTGCATATGTGGTTCATTGTCGGGCAGTTGTGGGCAATGTTCACAATTGCACTCTATTCGGCCTGAATTAACTTTTTAAGCAATAACTGTTAGATTTAGTGATTGCAAGCCAGCAGAACGTGCTAGAGGCCTGAATCTCATATATGTTGTGTAGCTTCTCACCCCCTGCATGTGAATGTGGTTTGGTGATGCTGGGATGTACTGCTGGGCAGTTACAGGCAAAATGAGAAAAAGTAACTCATTCGGCCTGACAAGCTGTTTAAAGCACTTTTTAGGTGGTTTGGTGCATATGTGGTTCATTGTAGGGCAGTTGTGGGCAATGTTCACAATTGCACTCTATTCGGCCTGAATTAACTTTTTAAGCAATAACTGTTAGATTTAGTGATTGCAAGCCAGCAGAACGTGCTAGAGGCCTGAATCTCATATATGTGGTGTAGCTTCTCACCCCCTGCATGTGAATGTGGTTTGGTGATGCTGGGATGTACTGCTGGGCAGTTAGAGGCAAAATGAGAAAAAGTAACTCATTCGGCCTGACAAGCTGTTTAAAGCACTTTTTAGGTGGTTTGGTGCATATGTGGTTCATTGTAGGGCAGTTGTGGGCAATGTTCACAATTGCACTCTATTCGGCCTGAAACAACTTTTTAAGCAATAACTGTTAGATTTAGTGATTGCAAGCCAGCAGAACGTGCTAGAGGCCTGAATCTCATATATGTGGTGTAGCTTCTCACCCCCTGCATGTGAATGTGGTTTGGTGATGCTGGGATGTACTGCTGGGCAGTTACAGGCAAAATGAGAAAAAGTAACTCATTCGGCCTGACAAGCTGTTTAAAGCACTTTTTAGGTGGTTTGGTGCATATGTGGTTCATTGTAGGGCAGTTGTGGGCAATGTTCACAATTGCACTCTATTCGGCCTGAATTAACTTTTTAAGCAATAACTGTTAGATTTAGTGATTGCAAGCCAGCAGAACGTGCTAGAGGCCTGAATCTCATATATGTGGTGTAGCTTCTCACCCCCTGCATGTGAATGTGGTTTGGTGATGCTGGGATGTACTGCTGGGCAGTTAGAGGCAAAATGAGAAAAAGTAACTCATTCGGCCTGACAAGCTGTTTAAAGCACTTTTTAGGTGGTTTGGTGCATATGTGGTTCATTGTAGGGCAGTTGTGGGCAATGTTCACAATTGCACTCTATTTGGCCTGAAACAACTTTTAAGCAATAACTGTTAGATTTAGTGATTGCAAGCCAGCAGAACGTGCTAGAGGCCTGAATCTCATATATGTGGTGTAGCTTCTCACCCCCTGCATGTGAATGTGGTTTGGTGATGCTGGGATGTACTGCTGGGCAGTTACAGGCAAAATGAGAAAAAGTAACTCATTCGGCATGACAAGCTGTTTAAAGCACTTTTTAGGTGGTTTGGTGCATATGTGGTTCATTGTCGGGCAGTTGTGGGCAATGTTCACAATTGCACTCTATTCGGCCTGAATTAACTTTTTAAGCAATAACTGTTAGATTTAGTGATTGCAAGCCAGCAGAACGTGCTAGAGGCCTGAATCTCATATATGTGGTGTAGCTTCTCACCCCCTGCATGTGAATGTGGTTTGGTGATGCTGGGATGTACTGCTGGGCAGTTACAGGCAAAATGAGAAAAAGTAACTCATTCGGCCTGACAAGCTGTTTAAAGCACTTTTTAGGTGGTTTGGTGCATATGTGGTTCATTGTAGGGCAGTTGTGGGCAATGTTCACAATTGCACTCTATTCGGCCTGAAACAACTTTTTAAGCAATAACTGTTAGATTTAGTGATTGCAAGCCAGCAGAACGTGCTAGAGGCCTGAATCTCATATATGTGGTGTAGCTTCTCACCCCCTGCATGTGAATGTGGTTTGGTGATGCTGGGATGTACTGCTGGGCAGTTAGAGGCAAAATGAGAAAAAGTAACTCATTCGGCATGACAAGCTGTTTAAAGCACTTTTTAGGTGGTTTGGTGCATATGTGGTTCATTGTAGGGCAGTTGTGGGCAATGTTCACAATTGCACTCTATTCGGCCTGAATTAACTTTTTAAACAATAACTGTTAGATTTAGTGATTGCAAGCCAGCAGAACGTGCTAGAGGCCTGAATCTCATATATGTGGTGTAGCTTCTCACCCCCTGCATGTGAATGTGGTTTGGTGATGCTGGGATGTACTGCTGGGCAGTTACAGGCAAAATGAGAAAAAGTAACTCATTCGGCCTGACAAGCTGTTTAAAGCACTTTTTAGGTGGTTTGGTGCATATGTGGTTCATTGTAGGGCAGTTGTGGGCAATGTTCACAATTGCACTCTATTTGGCCTGAAACAACTTTTAAGCAATAACTGTTAGATTTAGTGATTGCAAGCCAGCAGAACGTGCTAGAGGCCTGAATCTCATATATGTGGTGTAGCTTCTCACCCCCTGCATGTGAATGTGGTTTGGTGATGCTGGGATGTACTGCTGGGCAGTTACAGGCAAAATGAGAAAAAGTAACTCATTCGGCATGACAAGCTGTTTAAAGCACTTTTTAGGTGGTTTGGTGCATATGTGGTTCATTGTCGGGCAGTTGTGGGCAATGTTCACAATTGCACTCTATTCGGCCTGAATTAACTTTTTAAGCAATAACTGTTAGATTTAGTGATTGCAAGCCAGCAGAACGTGCTAGAGGCCTGAATCTCATATATGTTGTGTAGCTTCTCACCCCCTGCATGTGAATGTGGTTTGGTGATGCTGGGATGTACTGCTGGGCAGTTACAGGCAAAATGAGAAAAAGTAACTCATTCGGCCTGACAAGCTGTTTAAAGCACTTTTTAGGTGGTTTGGTGCATATGTGGTTCATTGTAGGGCAGTTGTGGGCAATGTTCACAATTGCACTCTATTCGGCCTGAATTAACTTTTTAAGCAATAACTGTTAGATTTAGTGATTGCAAGCCAGCAGAACGTGCTAGAGGCCTGAATCTCATATATGTGGTGTAGCTTCTCACCCCCTGCATGTGAATGTGGTTTGGTGATGCTGGGATGTACTGCTGGGCAGTTAGAGGCAAAATGAGAAAAAGTAACTCATTCGGCCTGACAAGCTGTTTAAAGCACTTTTTAGGTGGTTTGGTGCATATGTGGTTCATTGTAGGGCAGTTGTGGGCAATGTTCACAATTGCACTCTATTCGGCCTGAAACAACTTTTTAAGCAATAACTGTTAGATTTAGTGATTGCAAGCCAGCAGAACGTGCTAGAGGCCTGAATCTCATATATGTGGTGTAGCTTCTCACCCCCTGCATGTGAATGTGGTTTGGTGATGCTGGGATGTACTGCTGGGCAGTTACAGGCAAAATGAGAAAAAGTAACTCATTCGGCCTGACAAGCTGTTTAAAGCACTTTTTAGGTGGTTTGGTGCATATGTGGTTCATTGTAGGGCAGTTGTGGGCAATGTTCACAATTGCACTCTATTCGGCCTGAATTAACTTTTTAAGCAATAACTGTTAGATTTAGTGATTGCAAGCCAGCAGAACGTGCTAGAGGCCTGAATCTCATATATGTGGTGTAGCTTCTCACCCCCTGCATGTGAATGTGGTTTGGTGATGCTGGGATGTACTGCTGGGCAGTTAGAGGCAAAATGAGAAAAAGTAACTCATTCGGCCTGACAAGCTGTTTAAAGCACTTTTTAGGTGGTTTGGTGCATATGTGGTTCATTGTAGGGCAGTTGTGGGCAATGTTCACAATTGCACTCTATTTGGTCTGAAACAACTTTTTAAGCAATAACTGTTAGCCAGCAGAACGTGCTAGAGGCCTAAATCTCATATATGTGGTGTAGCTTCTCACCCCCTGCATGTGAATGTGGTTTGGTGATGCTGGGATGTACTGCTGGGCAGTTACAGGCAAAATGAGAAAAAGTAACTCATTCGGCCTGACAAGCTGTTTAAAGCACTTTTTAGGTGGTTTGGTGCATATGTGGTTCAATTTAGGGCAGTTGTGGGCAATGTTCACAATTGCACTCTATTCGGCCTGAAACAACTTTTTAAGCAACAACTGTTAGATTTAGTGATTGCAAGCCAGCAGAACGTGCTAGAGGCCTGAATCTCATATATGTGGTGTAGCTTCTCACCCCCTGCATGTGAATGTGGTTTGGTGATGCTGGGATGTACTGCTGGGCAGTTACAGGCAAAATGAGAAAAAGTAACTCATTCGGCCTGACAAGCTGTTTAAAGCACTTTTTAGGTGGTTTGGTGCATATGTGGTTCATTGTAGGGCAGTTGTGGGCAATGTTCACAATTGCACTCTATTCGGCCTGAATTAACTTTTTAAGCAATAACTGTTAGATTTAGTGATTGCAAGCCAGCAGAACGTGCTAGAGGCCTGAATCTCATATATGTGGTGTAGCTTCTCACCCCCTGCATGTGAATGTGGTTTGGTGATGCTGGGATGTACTGCTGGGCAGTTAGAGGCAAAATGAGAAAAAGTAACTCATTCGGCCTGACAAGCTGTTTAAAGCACTTTTTAGGTGGTTTGGTGCATATGTGGTTCATTGTAGGGCAGTTGTGGGCAATGTTCACAATTGCACTCTATTTGGTCTGAAACAACTTTTTAAGCAATAACTGTTAGCCAGCAGAACGTGCTAGAGGCCTAAATCTCATATATGTGGTGTAGCTTCTCACCCCCTGCATGTGAATGTGGTTTGGTGATGCTGGGATGTACTGCTGGGCAGTTACAGGCAAAATGAGAAAAAGTAACTCATTCGGCCTGACAAGCTGTTTAAAGCACTTTTTAGGTGGTTTGGTGCATATGTGGTTCAATTTAGGGCAGTTGTGGGCAATGTTCACAATTGCACTCTATTCGGCCTGAAACAACTTTTTAAGCAACAACTGTTAGATTTAGTGATTGCAAGCCAGCAGAACGTGCTAGAGGCCTGAATCTCATATATGTGGTGTAGCTTCTCACCCCCTGCATGTGAATGTGGTTTGGTGATGCTGGGATGTACTGCTGGGCAGTTACAGGCAAAATGAGAAAAAGTAACTCATTCGGCCTGACAAGCTGTTTAAAGCACTTTTTAGGTGGTTTGGTGCATATGTGGTTCATTGTAGGGCAGTTGTGGGCAATGTTCACAATTGCACTCTATTCGGCCTGAATTAACTTTTTAAGCAATAACTGTTAGATTTAGTGATTGCAAGCCAGCAGAACGTGCTAGAGGCCTGAATCTCATATATGTGGTGTAGCTTCTCACCCTCTGCATGTGAATGTGGTTTGGTGATGCTGGGATGTACTGCTGGGCAGTTACAGGCAAAATGAGAAAAAGTAACTCATTCGGCCTGACAAGCTGTTTAAAGCACTTTTTAGGTGGTTTGGTGCATATGTGGTTCATTGTAGGGCAGTTGTGGGCAATGTTCACAATTGCACTCTATTTGGTCTGAAACAAATTTTTAAGCAATAACTGTTAGATTTAGTGATTGCAAGCCAGCAGAACGTGCTAGAGGCCTAAATGTCATATATGTGGTGTAGCTTCTCACCCCCTGCATGTGAATGTGGTTTGGTGATGCTGGGATGTACTGCTGGGCAGTTACAGGCAAAATGAGAAAAAGTAACTCATTCGGCCTGACAAGCTGTTTAAAGCACTTTTTAGGTGGTTTGGTGCATATGTGGTTCATTGTAGGGCAGTTGTGGGCAATGTTCACAATTGCACTCTATTCGGCCTGAAACAACTTTTTAAGCAATAACTGTTAGATTTAGTGATTGCAAGCCAGCAGAACGTGCTAGAGGCCTAAATCTCATATGTGTGGTGTAGCTTCTCACCCCCTGCATGTGAATGTGGTTTGGTGATGCTGGGATGTACTGCTTGGCAGTTACAGGCAAAATGAGAAAAAGTAACTCATTCGGCCTGACAAGCTGTTTAAAGCACTTTTTAGGTGGTTTGGTGCATATGTGGTTCATTGTAGGGCAGTTGTGGGCAATGTTCACAATTGCACTCTATTCGGCCTGAAACAACTTTTTAAGCAATAACTGTTAGATTTAGTGATTGCAAGCCAGCAGAACGTGCTAGAGGCCTAAATCTCATATATGTCGTGTAGCTTCTCACCCCCTGCATGTGAATGTGGGTTGGTGATGCTGGGATATACTGCTTGGCAGTTACAGGCAAAATGAGAAAAAGTAACTCATTCGGCCTGACAAGCTGTTTAAAGCACTTTTTAGGTGGTTTGGTGCATATGTGGTTCATTGTAGGGCAGTTGTGGGCAATGTTCACAATTGCACTCTATTCGGCCTGAAACAACTTTTAAGCAATAACTGTTAGATTTAGTGATTGCAAGCCAGCAGAACGTGCCAGAGGCCTAAATCTCATATATGTGGTGTAGCTTCTCACCCCCTGCATGTGAATGTGGTTTGGTGATGCTGGGATGTACTGCTGGGCAGTTACAGGCAAAATGAGAAAAAGTAACTCATTCGGCATGACAAGCTGTTTAAAGCACTTTTTAGGTGGTTTGGTGCATATGTGGTTCATTGTCGGGCAGTTGTGGGCAATGTTCACAATTGCACTCTATTCGGCCTGAATTAACTTTTTAAGCAATAACTGTTAGATTTAGTGATTGCAAGCCAGCAGAACGTGCTAGAGGCCTGAATCTCATATATGTGGTGTAGCTTCTCACCCCCTGCATGTGAATGTGGTTTGGTGATGCTGGGATGTACTGCTGGGCAGTTACAGGCAAAATGAGAAAAAGTAACTCATTCGGCCTGACAAGCTGTTTAAAGCACTTTTTAGGTGGTTTGGTGCATATGTGGTTCATTGTAGGGCAGTTGTGGGCAATGTTCACAATTGCACTCTATTCGGCCTGAATTAACTTTTTAAGCAATAACTGTTAGATTTAGTGATTGCAAGCCAGCAGAACGTGCTAGAGGCCTGAATCTCATATATGTGGTGTAGCTTCTCACCCCCTGCATGTGAATGTGGTTTGGTGATGCTGGGATGTACTGCTGGGCAGTTACAGGCAAAATGAGAAAAAGTAACTCATTCGGCCTGACAAGCTGTTTAAAGCACTTTTTAGGTGGTTTGGTGCATATGTGGTTCATTGTAGGGCAGTTGTGGGCAATGTTCACAATTGCACTCTATTCGGCCTGAATTAACTTTTTAAGCAATAACTGTTAGATTTAGTGATTGCAAGCCAGCAGAACGTGCTAGAGGCCTGAATCTCATATATGTGGTGTAGCTTCTCACCCCCTGCATGTGAATGTGGTTTGGTGATGCTGGGATGTACTGCTGGGCAGTTACAGGCAAAATGAGAAAAAGTAACTCATTCGGCCTGACAAGCTGTTTAAAGCACTTTTTAGGTGGTTTGGTGCATATGTGTGTAGGGCAGTTGTGGGCAATGTTCACAATTGCACTCTATTCGGCCTGAAACAACTTTTTAAGCAATAACTGTTAGATTTAGTGATTGCAAGCCAGCAGAACGTGCTAGAGGCCTAAATGTCATATATGTGGTGTAGCTTCTCACCCCCTGCATGTGAATGTGGTTTGGTGATGCTGGGATGTACTGCTGGGCAGTTAGAGGCAAAATGAGAAAAAGTAACTCATTCGGCATGACAAGCTGTTTAAAGCACTTTTTAGGTGGTTTGGTGCATATGTGGTTCATTGTAGGGCAGTTGTGGGCAATGTTCACAATTGCACTCTATTCGGCCTGAATTAACTTTTTAAGCAATAACTGTTAGATTTAGTGATTGCAAGCCAGCAGAACGTGCTAGAGGCCTGAATCTCATATATGTGGTGTAGCTTCTCACCCCCTGCATGTGAATGTGGTTTGGTGATGCTGGGATGTACTGCTGGGCAGTTACAGGCAAAATGAGAAAAAGTAACTCATTCGGCCTGACAAGCTGTTTAAAGCACTTTTTAGGTGGTTTGGTGCATATGTGGTTCATTGTAGGGCAGTTGTGGGCAATGTTCACAATTGCACTCTATTCGGCCTGAAACAACTTTTTAAGCAATAACTGTTAGATTTAGTGATTGCAAGCCAGCAGAACGTGCTAGAGGCCTGAATCTCATATATGTGGTGTAGCTTCTCACCCCCTGCATGTGAATGTGGTTTGGTGATGCTGGGATGTACTGCTGGGCAGTTACAGGCAAAATGAGAAAAAGTAACTCATTCGGCCTGACAAGCTGTTTAAAGCACTTTTTAGGTGGTTTGGTGCATATGTGGTTCATTGTAGGGCAGTTGTGGGCAATG